>NW_027312555.1:0-28311 GCF_040954645.1 Diabrotica undecimpunctata | reverse complement strand
ACGCGCTATCTCAGAGTGATATGTAGACGACACTGTACTCCTAGTTTCTACTCAAAAAGATCTGCAAAAACTACTTAACAGTGTCGTTGAGAGCTGTAAGGAAGCAGGTCGGTCTGGATTTGAACATGCGGCAAACCAAAATACTCAAAATAAGTAAACAAAAGAATATACAATCGTGTATCTATATAAATAGTATTAAGTTGATTAAATTGTTTACCCTAGATATGGGTTAAATTGTAACGCAGAGAATCAAGGTGAAATTATATCCAGAATTGACCCGGCCAGAACCGCTTTTAGAGCGATGTCAAGATATTATGTAACAGAGACCTAAAATTGGCATTGCTGATCTGCCTACTTCGCTGCTGCGTATTCTCGGCTGTACTGTATGGTGTCGAGTCTTTTGCACATTGGATTGTAAATAAAAATGATCTAAATTGCGTTATGGCTTTTGAAATGTGGTGCTATAGAAAAATTTTTAAAGTTTCTTGTGTGGGGAAGATTAAAAAGAGAGATTAAAAAAACAATCAAAAGGGAAAGCTGGAGTACTTCGGATATATGTGTGGAAGAAATTCGACGACTTAAAAAAATCTTAAAACACGTCAATTTTAATTTTTGAATGGGTATCAACTGCTATATATGTGTTGTACATTACGTCAGCAAAGTCGGGATAATGACGTAATCGAAGATTTTTTTAAATAAAAACCGAGGTCACACGACAGCTCATTTTAATACAATTACCGTATAATAAATGTTTACTTAAATACAATTAAACTACAAAAAAAAATGTTAAAAATGGCGACCTTCAGCAATAATACAATGTGAATGATGGACAATGAATTCTTTCCTAACGTTTTCGATGACTTTAGGTGTTATTTGTGCAATTTTCGTTCTGATGCGCTCCTTTAACTCTTCTACATTATTCAGTCAATTTTGATACACTCTCCTCCTTAAATATCCCCACAAAAAAAGTCTAACGGAGTCAAAGCTGGAGACCTTGGTGGCCATTCGATGAGCCCCCTTCTACCTATCCACCTACCTGGGAAAACGTTATTAAGCTAATTTCGTACCACAACGCCGTAGTGTGAGGAAGCCCCATCATGTTGGTAGCACAAATCATTTCTATTTGGAAATAGCTGATTAGGCTGTGGCAACAGATAGTCTCAAAGAAATTCTAGATAATGAGAAGCAGTTAAGTTTTCCTCAAAAAATATGGCCCTACAATTTGATTGTTTGTAATGCATGCCCAAACATTCCCTTTCTCGGAATATTGTATCCTATACTCTTCCATCCAATGTGGATTTTCGCTTGCCCAGTATCGATATTTCTGGCGATTTACCTGACCGTTCAGCTTAAAATACGCTTCATTAGAAAAAAATACCTTTTGTTTGAAACCCTGATCTCTGTTACATTTTTCCATAGCGGTTTCGCAGAATTCGATTCTTCTCTTAAAGTCATCTTCCAATAGCTCCTGAACCAAATGAACTTTGTATGGATGCCACTTCTTCTTTTTTAGAACTCTTACAAGAGTTGATTGGTGGACATTATTATCAAGTGCGACTTGCCTAGAACTGGTATGGGGATTTTCTTGAAACGCCAGTACAACGTCCAGTTTCTTGGCTTCGGATATTGATTTTCTACCACTTCTGGGAAGATCTTGAATGGCCCGTTTCTCTAATTTTTTTCAATTTTACTTACTGTTGATTAAGTAACTGGTTCGCGATTGGGGTATTTAGCAATTAATAAATTACCAACTTCTGCTTGAGTCCTAACTCTATCTTCATAACCAATTATGATTAATATCTCGATTCGTTCTGTTTCTGTTAGTTTCATTTTTGTAAATGCTGTTATTAATGTCGGCAAAAATCTCAAAGAGTAAAAATTTGACGTCTATTATTTCACAGATTTACAGGTCATTGAGAAATAAAGACGAGTCAATGACAATATTGATTTAAATATTTTTGAAAAATAACTTGGAATACTTACTACAATAATTAATTTAAGATTATAATGTAGCCTTGTTTGTTATCAATGTATTTTCTTTTAGGAAACAAGCAAAAAACACTATTTGAGTTTATTCCTTGTGGCGTTCCTTAGTGTATTGTAGTTCAGTGAATGAATATTTATTGTAATTCCATGTTACTTAACCCTTCATCACTCGCACCGTTAGAAAAAATCTAACATTTTTAAATATTTCGCCATAATTTTCGAAATATTGCTTCTTTTGGGTTCTGCAACCAGGAATACTCCTATAAAGACTCGTATAAGACTATGTATGTTAAATAATGGTGAAAGTACCTATTATCCTCTAGCGTTAGAAAAAATCTAACTACACGAGTGTTGATTTTTAGAGAGATCACAAGAAAAGTTATAATATTATAATAAAAGGTACGATTTTTAGTGAAATTCCTATAGATTGTTGAACATCCGTTATTATAAGCGCTATTTTGGTTTATTGCAGGTAAATATGGACAAGAAAATGGAAAACCAGTTACTGAAATGGTATGAAGAGATAGACAGCGATGTGGAACCACTAGATTCTGATAAGGATTTGGGTGATGTTCGTTCTGAACACAGTATCCACAATACAGATTCTGAGCAGTCCACACAAGATCTACCCAGTGATCCTGAAGATGCCATGAAAGAAAACGGCCAAGATGATGGTTAACCAGGATTTTATGGCAAAGATAAAACACCATAGTTGAAACATAAGAAACACACTCCCAAAGGTAAGACCAAAGCTTAAAATATTGTTTTCAAATTAGCTGGGGTAAAAGCAAAAGCAAAAGTCGCCAAAACCATATTAGAATGCTGGACATTGTTTTTCTCGGAAGCTGTGACCAATAATATTGTAAAATATAAAAATCAAAAACTGGATATGATGAGAGTGTTTTATACTCGCCCTAGGAATTATCCTGCTATTGACTACGAGGAAATGTCGAACTTTTGTTCCTTGCTGGGGTAAAGAGAGCGCAACATTTAAATACTGATGAACTCTGGAAATTAGATGGCACTGCTCCAGATATTTTTGCAGCTACTATGTCCAAGAAAAGATTTCACCAAATAATTCGAGCTGTAAGATTTGACGACGCCACCAAGAGGCAAGAAAACTCGGCAGTTGATAATCTTGCACCCATTCGAGAAATATATCAAATTTTTGTCACTAACTGTTTATCTGTATACATTCCTGGATTGTATTGAAATATTGGAAGCGTTCCGTGGTCGATGCAAATTTAGACAGTATATAGCCAATAAGACAGCGAAATAAGAAATCAAGATTTATGCCTTGGTGGACGCTAGAACATTTTTCACACAAAATCTCGAAATTTACCCCGGCAAACAACCTGAAGGACCATATCAACTACCCAACGATGCATCTAGTGTAAAAAAAGACTTATATGACCCATAAGTGGAACCGGTCGAAATAACGTAACTACAGATAATTACTGTTTCTCTGTACCCTTAGCCAACTCTTTATTGAACGATCATTGCTTGACAACGATAGGTATTTTGCGTAAAAACAAACAATAAATTCCCTCTGAGTTCATAAACATAAAAAAGACCTTTATGTAGTAGCATATTTGCATATGGTGACGATGGAAACAAGTGTGTACTTGTATCATATGTGCAAAAAAAATAAGAATGTACTACTACTTTCAACACTACACAGCGATGGTTTCATTGATGCAGACACCAAAGAGCATACCATGAAGTAAGAGATTATTACTGATTACAACCTCACAAAAGGCGGAGTGGATGTTGTTGATAAAATGAAGGCAGAATACTTGATAACTCGATTTAGCAATCGCTGGCCGTTTACTGTTTTTTGCAGCCTACTAAATATTTCAACTATAAACAGACAAATAATTTACAACAATAACACTAATATTGTAACATCTCGAAGAAGCTACATTGCGGAGCTTGGCAAGCAACTTTTAATGTCCCATCTTCAACGACGTTCCAATATCCCAAATCTGCCTTTTCAGTTGCCTAAGGATCCGTAATATAACCGGAGAAAAGCCATCAGTTTCTTAAGGGGCAACTCCAACTATAAAACCAAGATGTTCGTTTTGCCCTGTAAGGAAGAACAGGTTTACCCAACATTATTGTACTAACTGTAAGTTGCCCATATGTAAAGAGCACACTGGTTTAACAAATTTTACTTGGCACCACTGACTAGAAGAGGAATAAATCTAATTTTATGCGTAATGCGTACATTTTTACTCTGAGATAGCGCGTCCTATTTGTTTTGTTCTAGGGTAATGTGTATATGTTTTTAGTTTACCTAGTAGCTTTTTTGCAGTTTTGTTTTAAAAAAAATATAAGTTTATCGTTTTTTATAAGTTAATAGCCAATAAACTTAACCAATAAGTACTAATGACTCATTTATTTGACGTATACCCATATGTTAGATAAAATCTAACACGTGAGTGATGGCGTAATTTTTTGAGGTGCGAGTAATGGAGGGTTAACAAAGTTCATAATTTTGGTGAACCAAAATATGAAATAGTAGAGGCTGCTGCCAAATCTTTAGTTAACAACGAAGAGTTAACAGAAACTACATACAAGAAAGATTTACATCGCTGGATTAACTAAACATTAAATAAGACATTAAATATACGGTGACTTCAAAAATGGAATTAGTCTCAACAAAAACTAAGAACCATTAAAAGAATAGTTACAAGATGGAAGAATAAGTGTAGCAGCAGGAAACACCAAACTATAATTTTAATAGACTGAGATTAGTACATACACGCGTAACATATGAATACCACATCACTGGAAGTGTTAATCAAATGTATGATAAGTATTTTAACAGTTTTAACATTTTAACTTTCATATTTTAAAGTGTACAACATCTTACTCGACTTTTCGTCAGTTTTAAGTTTTCTTAAATTAATAGGAATATATATCCAAATATAAACATCACTGTTATGTAAAAATAAATGTGTAAAAGTTAATGCTTGTAACAACCGATGTAATTCAAAATCTATGTATGTGAAAATCTACGTATGTCAAAATTAATGTATATTGTATATCCAAAAATCTAAAAAAACATCTTTGTAAGACCAAGCGGTGCTAATATTCCCATAAGTTGATGCGCCTAAAATGTAACTAAAAGATCTACTAAATTAATGTGAAAATTGCCTGGATACAACAAATATTTAGGGAATTGTGGAAGGAAATGTTGTCTTTTGAAGAATAATTGAAATTTGTTTAAGTGACGACATTAAAAATCTGCAGGACCAATGTAGTAATGTCTGAAACGTAATAGAGATAGATAAAAGAGAGCTGCAAGAAATTTATATATGGTAAAACTAATAAAGGGTGATTCATTGAGAGGTACTCTTTTCAACAAGAAAAGACAATGAAAAAAATAAATTTTATTTAAAAATATTTATTATCTTATCAAAGAACCATTTTTTACAATTACTTCTTAAAGATAATTTATTTTAAATGTTGGCCATGACTACGATTAAGTTGGTTCATTCTGAAGTTCCAATTCTCGATGAGACGTTCCAGCATTTCGATTGGTATTTTACCAATGACTCGAGTAATATTCGCCTCCAACGCCTCAATCGTATCTGGTTTATTCATGTAGACTTTGGATTTTAGGTAATCCCAAAAGAAAAAGTCCAGAGGTGAGATGTCACAGGATCTAGGCGGCCAATTCACTGGTCCAAAGCGTGAAATAATTTGTTCACCGAATTGTTCTCGCAGTAAAGCCATGCTTTCACGGGCTATATGGCAAGTGGCGCCATCTTGTTGGAATCAAATGTCTCCGAGATCACGAGCTTCAATTTCATATAGTAAATAGTCCGTTATTATGGCACGATAACGGTCTCCATTCACAGTAACATTCTCCCCGGCGTCTGTTTTAAAGAAATATGGACCAAAGATTCCACCAGCCCATAAACCACACCAAACAGTTTTTTTTTCAGGGTGTAATGGCAACTCTTGAATCTCTTCGGGTTGTTTATTGCCTCAAATACGGGCATTTTGTTTATTAACGTACCCGTTAAGCCAAAAATGGGCCTCATCTGAAAACAAAATTTTTCTCGAAAACAGTAGATCTTCTGAAAGATTATCAAGAGCCCATCGACTGAAACGGTACTCTGAGATAGCGCGTGACTCGAAAGGTCGGTCGGCTTCACCTCTTACACTAATAAATTTTGTATGCTTTTAAAGCAAAATCCTTACGTAACATATGCCAAGTTATTGCATATGACAAGCCAAGCTGTTGAGAACGGCGACGAATCGATTCTTCATTATTTTCGAGTACACTATCCGTTACCGCCGCTATATTTTCTTCAGTACGTGCTGATTGTGGTCTATTTTGGTCCCGTGTTATCCAATAATGAAGACTGGATTTCAAGCTTACTAATCGTAAAGCGAATTGTACGATCGGTAGGCCGATTATGTGGACCATACATTGCTCTATGCGCACGAAACACATTCTTCACAGAACTCCCATTTTCAAAATACAACTAAATAATTTCTAGACGCTGTAACGGGCTAAGTCTTTCCATAATGAAATGTCAAGCAATACTTAACAAAAGCAAAATATCAGTTTGACAGTATGCATGCACGATCACCAATCAAATCCCCACCAAAAAAGTACCTCTAAATGAATCATCCTTTAGAAGAATGGCTAAAAAATAGAATATTTTATAAACTATTTTATATGGTTAGTATATATTTGTCTTATATTTATGTTTATGCCTATTTTTTACTTATTTTAGGTCGATAAAAACTAATAATGGCAGTTATCATTGTACTCTCATTGTACAACTCATTGTAGTAATATATTTTAATGTATTTTGGATAGCAAATAACTGTTTTTAGGTTTTCTTTAACTTAATATCCACTACGATCATACCCAACAAAAATAGGCTACTGGAATAAAAATCTTTTCGAGGCAATCAACACAATCTGCATTAATCTATCACAGACGAGATAACCGCAGTAATTTGAACCATAATACTAATAAGATATATACAATGGTTTAAGCGATCGCAACTTAACAGCCCAAATACTCGATGTGTGGTAACCCAATACCTAATTGTAACTCGAAAGCATCTATAATTTGATTAAAACACGAGTCTTTAAATAATGACAATAAAACTATTTAATAAATAAACTTAAAACTAAAAAAAAAAAATTATGTTGTAAAATAATCTGTTTTGATAATAAAAAATAAAATTGAAGAAGAGATGACAGATGTAAATCAACAAAATGGCATTCATGCAGGAAGATCCTATATAGACAGCATATTTTCTATAAAGCAGGCTATTGAGAAAAGGTGTAATTTCCTTTTTATTTATCACTTTAAATTTTAAATTAAAGCAGAGTATTATATATATATATATATATATATATATATATATATATATATATATATATATATATATATATATATATACATATATATATATATAATATAATATATATACATATATATATATATATATATATATATATAATATATATATATATATATACATATATATTAAAAGTGATTATTTCGACGAAAAAATAATTTATAAATACGTTGGAATTATCGGGTAAAATGGTCTCTAATGAAAATCTTTCTTTTTTATTAGATACTCAATATATCGCTATTTATTTGATAGCTTCCTCAGGAGTAAACTGAAACAATTTGAATATTACAAAAAATGGCGTACATATACATTTAAAAACACTCACAGAAATTAAAAGATTTCGTAAATAAAAACTGACATTGAAGTATTTGAAATATTGAATGTCAAGATTAAATTGCACGTTCGTTACAGCAATACAATAAAAAATTAAAATTACTTTAAATGTAAAAATAAAAATAACAATAAAAGAAACGTTAGAAGAATGATATTTCTTTGATCAATTATTAAGTTTAGTTTTTATTAAGGTGAATGTTGGCTATTTTGAATATTTATAAATTTTGTTCAATATATTACAATATACGTTATTTAACTGTCCAGTGTCCGTTTTATAATTTAAAGTGTTGTTATTTTTGTTAATGTAATACATCTCAAGAAATAATCTACTTTTGTAGTTATCAGTCTGTGCCAAAATGTAAGCTCTGTTATAGTCTAGCATATGACCAGTGTTTTCATAGTGCTCAACTACTGCGCAAGTATTTTTGCCCAAACGGCAATCACTTTAATGTTGTGTGATGCGTTGTTTCAGCCATTGTGATGTTTGGCCAATGTAGCTATTTTGACATCCTAGACACGGTATTTCATAAACAACATTACTTTTATATAAGGTTGGTACTGGGTCTTTGATTTTTGAAAATAGTTGTTTGCTGTTCATGGTAATATATTTAACTATACTAATATTAGAAACATTTTTAAATATGGATATGACAGAATGAGTTAGACCATTAATAAAGGGGAGTTTTTTTATATTTGATTGATTTGTTGTTAGAATAGTGGACGGTACCGCCATAGAAATTAGTGCTGTAAATCAGTTTTTTTTTTAATTCGTTTAGGATATCCGTTGTTACGAAAAATTTTGTATATTATGTCCAGATTTTTTTGTAAAAAGTTGTCATTGACAATGGACATTATCCTGTTTTTTCATATCTAGTACGGTATTATATTTTAGACGGGTGGTATGATTTGAATAGTAATTTATATACCTGCCTGATGTTGTCGGCTTTTGGTACCAATCCAATGTCAAAATATTGTCATTTGTTCTTATTACTCTTGTGTCTAAAAATGGTATACTAAAATCTGTCTTAGTTTTAATTGTAAACTGAAGATGTTTATAAAATGATTTAAAAATATTTAGTGTGGTATTGATGTGATAAGATGGAACTGCACACATATGGTGTCATCGACATATTTATATATAAACGGTAATTCAAAAGTAATTGCGTAATCACACTATCTAAGAGATAATTAGTTACAATAGTTGCAAGGATTGGACTAATCAGGGAACCCATTGATGTTCCAAAAATTTGAGAATAAAATTTACCATTGAAACTAAAGTAAGTGTTTTTAAAAAATGAACCTAAGAATTTGTAGAAAATTGTCTTTTGATAATGTCGTGTAGTCTTTTATCAGGTACCAATTTAATTCTATAATGTCCATGACCATATTTAGTGGAATGTTTGTAAATAATGACACCACATCTAAAGAAATTAAAACAATCATTTGGTAACTGCATTCCCCTAACGGCATTGACAAAGGTAAATGTGTCCTTAGAATTATAATTATTGTGATATTCAAAGGCATCATTAATGTATCAGCAAGGAATTTAGAAGTGTTGTAGGTGGTGAATTTTACAGAACTTACACTAGGCCTGAGAGAAATGTCCTAAATTAAGCTTAAGACAATTTAATCTTGACATTCAATATTTCAAATACTTCAATGTCAGTTTTTATTTACGAAATCTTTTAATTTCTGTGAGTGTTTTTAAATGTAATTGTACGCCATTTTTAGCAATGGTCAAATGGTTTCAGTTTACTCCTGAGGAAGCTATCAAATAAATAGCGAAATATTGAGTATCTTAGAAAAAAGAAAGATTAATATATATATATATATATATATATATATATACATATATATATAATATATATACATATATATATATATATATATATATATATATATATATATATATATATATATATATATATATATATATATATATTATATATGGAATACAGGCTGCAATTAGACAAATAGCAAAAAAAGAGACACACAAATAGGATATATGAAACCGAAAGTTGATGGAATGGAAAGGAAAAAAATCCAGAAAAGGCAAATAATAAGGAAACGACTATAGAAACCAAAGAGGCAAATATAAATAAAAAAATGATGATAGAGACGAGCAAACAAAAAAGAATATCAATTTAGGGAAAACTAATTTAAAATAGCTACGTGAAATGTTAGAAGTATTTATGAAGAGTAATGAGTGAAAATCTTAATCGGTATCTTAAAACAATACGAACTGAAATTTCTGGCTCTCCAAGAAACAAAACTTAAGACAGCTGGAATATCAGAAATTAATAAAGCAATCTTGTTTAATAGTGATGGGGCAAATAAACTGCTGGGTACGGGGGTTTTTAATAAAGGAAAGTCTCAAGCGAAGTGTGGTAGACTTTAAACCAATCTTGAAAAGGATCTGCCGTTTACGTCTGAGAGGAAAGTACCGTAAAATACCTATAGTTAACGAACATGCACCGAGCGAAAATAAAGAGACCGTTATTGTAAAACATGGTTTTTTTACCAAAAATTAAAAGACCTCTCAAATGACCTACCAAAGTACGATATAAAAGTAGTAATAAAGCGAAACTTCAAATGAAAACGGTATGCTGCTAATAAATTTTGCAATAGAACAAAATATGAAAATCATAAGTACATATTTTGATTTCTATAAAACAACATGGCTCTCCCTGGATGATAACACCGCTAATTAAATAGACCAGGTTATAATTAAAAATAAACACGCCAATACGATCACGAATGTTACAAATTTCCGAGGGTCTGACAGCAATATGGACCATTTTATGGTAATAGTGACTATACAACAAGAAATTCCAAGGGAACCTAGGCAAAAACTAAATGCAACCAAGGGTTTTATTATAAAAAAGCTAAAGGATAAAAACATTAAGAACCAGTTAAAACGGGATATAACAAAAAGATTAGTTGACGCAATACCCAATGAAGAGACTAACCAAGACTGAATACAAATAGAGAAGATCGTAAGAAAAGCGATAGAAAAGACATTAGGAAAAAATAAACAAAGTAAATATTAAAGATTGGTTCTATACAGGATTTAAAAGCTAAAATGGGAATACTGGAAACTAATCATATATAATAATATTAATAATTTTTACCAAGATGTCAAAGTCAATAAAGCTACGGGTTCCGGAATATCATGCTGCTGTAGAAGTAAAGAAGGTGACTTATCAAGAAAACTAGAGAGGTGGGCAGAATATATATTCTGAGGAACTACTGAAGCAAAGCAATCATAGGATCGAAATAAACGGACCATCAGATCGGAGAAGACAGAGGAAATAATAAAGCCGCGGAAGAATAACAAGAGTCCAGGAAAAAAACAGTACAACCGCAGAAATATTTAATGACGGTGGACAGGTATTGCTCAAACCAATAATCACCCTAATAAAAACGAATTTGGAAAAATGAGAAATTACCACAAGGCTGGAAAAATGCATCCATATGTCCGAAATTATAAAGGAACTGCTTTGCTGGATGTACCTTAGTATAAGATATTTGCTTTATTAATAAGAAACTAACGAACAAAATATTAATCTGCAATAATAGGTAAATATCAGAGAGGGTGTAGAAGTGTAAGGTCTACAATAAATCCGATTTTTACGATAAAACAAATATTGCACAAAATCTCGGTTTGCACATTCTGTTTATAGACTTAAAGCAGACATGCGACTCAATCGATAGAGAAAAAATCTACAAAGCAATTAATATGTTAAAAATACCTACCAAACTTATTCAGTTAGTGAAAATGACCTTAAAAAACATTAAAATAAATTAATCCTGAAAGGGAGGATATCAGAGACTTTCACGGTAAGGAAAGGATTAAGAAAAGGAGATCCGCTGTACACAACTTTATTTACATAACTTTATTCTAATATATACCATAAGACATAACAAGTTATTGCTTTTGCAGACGACATTGCATTGATTACGAGATCAAAAATAAAACTCATAAGCATATTCAAAAAAATAAAAACAATTGTTCAATTTTTCACATGCGAAACACTATGTCATATTTTTCGCTGTATTAATTCCTATCATTTTTTACCAAAATTTTAAAATCATCATCCTATTCCACCCTTCCTATTCTCACTTCAACCCCACATCTTTATTAATACAGGCAGTTTTAAAATACCAAACGAAAGACTCTCTCTTGACTGTTGTCTGCGGCTACCAAAAGATGATTGTTGACTATCGCTAGCAACATACTTCCTCTCTATCGACTGTTGACTGCCGCTATTAACAGACATTCTCTCTCTCTCTCTCCTCATATCCACTTTTGAATCGTAGAGACAACAAACGCAAATGTGCTCGATCTCTTGATCTTAGTGTTAGTAACACGAGACATGTGTTTAATAACCGTTAAAGACAGCTTCCCCCGTACGAGGAATAACCGCAAGTGAAAGCCTATAAATACCGCGAGTGTGTGTGAATCAGCAGTATTGGTGAGACTTTTTATAAACTTTATTTGGCTATTATCTGTATAACCCTTTACTACCTCTCCTAATTATTTTGTACCAGCCCTATTTAATACAGTCCTCATAACACTGAAATGATATTAATAATTTCACATATTATATACACCCTTTTGTGTACAACAATATTGAAAAAATTTGGACTATGTATAAACTAAACTAAAACAAAATACTTTAAAATAAGATCAAAAGAAAGTAGAGCCCAAAGATAACCTAAGAATAAGTAGCGAAAATAGAGAATATTGTTTTGAGAAAGTGGATTAATTCACTTTCCTTGTCCCCCCTAGGAATACCTTGGAGTGACGATTACAAATAAAGCCGAAGAAGATACTGAAATAGAAAATATATCACTTACGGAAGTAAAGCTCTAGGAGCACTAAACAGAATGTTACAATCTAAGTTAGTATCCAGTAATACGAAAATGAGGATTTACAAAACGATTGTGCACCTTCGGTTATGTATGGCAGCGAAACCTGGTTGCTAAGCCAAAAATATACATATAACTTGGAACGATGGGAAAGAAAGATATTACGCAATATATGGAGGGACAAAGAAAAATGACAGCGTATGGACAAAACAAATAAGGAAGTAATGGAGCTCTACAAACAACCAAGTATCGTACAAAAAGTAAAAGCACAAAAAGTACGTTAGGTGGGACACGTTTACAGGATTTCTACAAACAGACATGCAAAAAAGGAGAAGCAGCTTGAGAGCGCAGACAAAGAAAACCAAAAAAGATGTGGTTAAAACCGATGTAAAACAACTAAGAATACCGGGCTGGAACGAAACGACGGAAAACACAGATAAATGGAAAAAATAATGAAGAAAATAGAAGCCCCAAGGCCTAAAGACCTGTTATAAAATATATAAATAATAAAAATTATTCTTCCGACACAGCATTCTTCCAATCTCATGGATGTCAGAAGCTTCTAAGGTCCAAACGTAGATAGTGACCACTTTCTTGTAATGGCAAAAATTAGAGGAAAGATATCAAACCTAAAGAAGGATAAACATATGAAACAAGACATAATTAAGGTTTATAATCTGCGCATTAAAACCGTTGCGAGAGAGTATAGAAGACAAATGGATGACGAAATAGAAAGCCTGGAAGCGACTGAAAATGTTGAGGAATTGTGGACAAAATGTAGAAACATAATAACTGGGAAGGCATCGGAAATATTGGGGAAAACTAAACCAGTTATAAAGCATACCTAAAGACAAATCAAGCTAAATGCACAAGAAAAGCAAAGGAGGAATACCAGACCCGAAGAAGGAACAAAAAAAGATTGCATAGAAGAAAAAAAAGCAATTTGAAGAAAAGCAGTTAGAAAACATAGAATAAATAAAAAAATCAAAACGAAACTCTAAAAGTTCTACAGAAATAAAAACAAAATGAGTAAGAATAGGACGCTGTAAGAATGAAGAAGGAAATATAAGTAAATAAGTTATACGGCCTTAATTTTCAACCGATGGGTTGAATTTTTAAACGCAAAATATAACGACTATTAAATTTAGGATGCAGATAACACCGGAGCGGATTGAAATGATTGGAATATATTAATTCAAACGAAAGACCACCTACCACTGAAGAGGTTGCCCAAGACATTAAAAATCTTAAAAAAATAAAGCACCAGGAATTGATCAAATTTGTAGTGAGCTCTACAAGAATGGTAGCGACGTCCTGCTACAAGCACTAAACTTTTACTTCTTATCTGGCAAGCATAAGACCATGCCCTGTGAATGGTCTCAAGGCGTGATATGCCCGATACATAAGAAAGGATACAAGTTAACACAGTTGGCATAGTTGGAAAATACCATGCCAAATTTACTCCAAAATAATCAACAATGGACCAGATTTATTCAATAAGATAGATCCTCGAGATAACATTAGAATATAACATTGAAACCCATCACCTATTCGTCGACTTCAAGGGCGCATACGACAGTGTCAAGAGATCAGTACTATACCAATCAATGCGTGAGTTTTGGTGTAAAGGAAAAAACTTATCCAATTAACGAGAATGATAATGTCTAACTTAAAAGCTAGCGTTAGAATACAAAGAGAAAGTTTTTGATCCTTTGAGATAAAGGATAAACTCAGACAAGGGGATGCTCTGACTTGCCTTCTATTTAACATTGCCTTAGAAAAGGCAGTCCGAGACACACGAATTAGAGACGGCGGTACTGTTTAAAATAGATCGATACAAATCTTAGCGAGATGCAGATCGTAGCAAGCGATATGTTTAGCAATATTTTCTAGAAATTAAAACGGCGACTAAACAGGTCGGTCTTCTCATAAATAAAGATAAAACCAAATATATGTTGGTTACTAAAGATCGTATGGCAAATGAGAAAATCGAAACAGCATTTGGAAGTCATATCTTTGAACGTGTTGACAGCTTCACATACCTTGGTTCGCTAGTGACTACTACCAATAAAACAAGGGAAGAAATTAAAAGACAAATAAACCTTACAAATAAACCTTACACATAGAGCTACTATAGACTCCAAAAACAATTTCACTCTATAAATATCCAAAGAAAAACTCAAATTATTATATACAAAATACTGCTGAGGCCGTTCCTCACATACGGGGCGGAACATGAACTCTAATCCAAAAATAAGGATGAAATACTTCTGGGAATATTCGAGGGTAAGATACTCTGCAAAATATTTGGAGCTACAAACGATCAAGGGCAGTAGCACAAAAAACTTAATTTCGAATTATACCAACTCTTTAATAAACGAGATAATGATAAAAATTATTCATAATTAATGAAAGAAGAAGAAAATAGACTTAAGCATATTAATTTTACCTGTAGTTCATAAACATATAATTTCATATATAAATTTATAAAATATATATCTACTCTTTTATTTAGCCACTATAAATTGTTTATATACCTAAATATTATATTTTAACTTACCGTATAAATGTTAGTATTATAAGCATCTCCGTTCGATGGGCTCATACTGTGTTCGTTCCTTATGAGAATTGGTAACACATCTCCCCCAGGCACGTAGCATGGAGCTACGTTGGTAGTAACAACGTTTACATCTCCATCATACCTATTTGATGAATCTACCGAAGGAGAGCTCTGACTTCGTGACCTCGATCTCGACGATCTCTTGTCACCGTGGTCTTGTTTCTCCAATTCGTTAAGCTGTTGTTCGCGACTTTGACGTATATATTCCTGAAACAATAAAATTGCTGTTGAAAATTACAGCATAAGAAGTTATTGCGGGTTTATAGATTTTTTAAATAAATATTTCTTTAAGTCAAAATAATATTGCGAAACCTATTAAATAAATATAAGTTTCAGGCCAACAATTATTGTAGAAACGCCGATACTCTGAGATAGCGCGTCGCATATAAAGCCCAGACAGGTTCATTGTGTACTTTTTTATTGCTACATTTTTTAGTGTTCAGTAGTTTTTAACTACTTAGAAGTAAAAATAACTTTTTCTCTACTAAGAAAGTAGAAAACTGCTTCTTACTAGTTTTCTACTTTTTTCTTGTAACTAATTAATTTTTATTATCTTATTCTTATAAGATATTTTATCGTCAATAATTTTCTTAAATAGTAAGTGGAAACTTTTATAACAAAATAATAATAATAACAAATCTAGTTTGGATTCTGATAGATAGCTAAGGATTGTGCTTTGGTTTATTAAATATAATTAAAAAATGTCAAGAGAAGAAAACCGCTTTTTTAGGATATAGATCATTAGGACCCACATAAGGACCCTCACAACCCCAACCAGGATTTATTTAAAAAAAGATAAGAGACATACCTTGTAGCATTTTCGTTTTACCCGAAATATAAATCCACCGAAAAAGATTCTTTATCTTTTTGCGCCAATTAGATTGATAATTTGAACATTTTGGACTCCGTTTATAAAAAAACTAATTACTCTCACTCGTTTAATCTCGATTTCGCCTAGATATTTACGCAGGAAAGAAACAACAATCTTTCTGCTGAAGCGGGCAAGATAATTATTTTTGAGATAATGTCACTTCGAGGTGGAGCGCCGTATAGAAACGAACAAGGAAAGAATTCCATGAGTTTTGGTGAGAAGAATTTGATTTGAGAATCAATATGCCATGTGGCATCTTTGTAATGTGAAGTTAATCAACGTTTTTGTAAGCTGTATCCTGTGACAAGAGATTTGATGACAGCGTCCGAGGGGCTAAGTAAGCAGACATGGTTTTACTGAATTTTTTGAAGGATCGCATATTGTTTGTTGCAGTTTCGCAACTGTGTCTAAACATTTCTAATGTATTAACAGACTTTTTAATAGTTTCGATTCTCTCCCCGTATATTTAAACTGAGATTTTCCTGTACGAAAAACACAGCGGCTTTAAGAACTAATTTGCAAGACCAGCCATCTGCGAATATCACCATAGGGATGCATTTCTTACACAATCAGAGTCGAGTTTTATCTCTCAAACCACACACATGTGTATGAGCGTTTGGGTTAAAGGTACCTGACCCTTGGTATCGGTCCTTTGACCGAGAAAGTCGTTTTATGCAGAAAAAAGTTGCATTTATGAATTTTGTGTGGTTTCTGTGCGTCGCTGAAGACGATTTGCGATAGCTGTGATGCTATCTTTTTATGGGGTAAAGTACACCTTATAATATTATTGTTGCAAAAATTACATTGCTGCATATATCAAGTACGTGCATTAGGTATATTTATTTGATATTTGTTTGGAACTTTATCGCATCTGTGCCACGATCGCGATTGAAACGTTGTTAATTGGACATTTTGCATTTGTTTTGTTTATGTAATATTGACTGTATTCTTATTTTTTTCGTATTTTGTCATTACCGATTATACTTTGAATTGAGTTTATTAATATTTGTATTTGATACTTGTATATATACTATGAATTGCATTTTGTGTAACTTATTAACAAGGTTTGTTCATGTTATCACGGATTAAGTATATTATTATATGTGCGCATATTTTTCACTCGTTAACGTTTAATATCAATTTATGCTTTATTTCTAATCATACTCAACCATAGCAATCGAAATCTTAAATTTCTTTGTTGTTAATGTGTTCTTAAAACCTATTCATCAACATCTTTGTTTTGGTTTGTAAATGGTTATCTTTTTGGTGTTGTTTCATATTAACTAATATTTAAGTTTATATCCTTCTTTAGTTTATAATTGTATATTGGGTTATGTATATTAATGTTTAATTTCACCTCTTTTAAAATAGAGTTTTATACAGTCCACTCGCTTTCATTTCTCTTTTTTTTATTTGAATATACATACCCAATCCGAAAGGGGGAAACCAGCGAGTTCTGGATTGAACAGAATATCTTCTCTCTCTCTTTCTGATGACCCAATTGTTATATTGAGGTCATTGTATGTGCAGAACGCAACATTGTTATTATCCAGGATAACCTGAAGTCCAGTTTTGGTATTGGATTTGACTTCTCCCAGGATTTCTCCAGGCTCCATTTTGTGTCTTCCAAAGGTGAGGTGTAATTGTTTGAAGTTTGTGGAAAAATGTTTTTTGATCAGATCTAAGGTAACAAACTTTTTTTAGCCCTTATTCTTGGCAACACATTTTACTGAACCATTCGTCTGAAATTTGTCCAACTTCCATAATTCTGTGAAATAGACCTGTTAACCAACCTTTCCACACGTCCCCAGAAATATCATCTAGTCAAACTGCTTTTCCTACCTTTTTTTTTTGAATTGCTTGAGCCACTTCTTCGTTTGTTATTTTGATGACCATTAATTTTATTAAATAAGCTGTTAAAGTACTCATTCTTTACTCTATGTTTGGCTATTTTATAAATCCTGGCTTCTCTTTTCCTATATATATATAATATAATATATATATATATATATATATATATATATTAATATAATATATACTATATATATATATATATTATATATATAATATATATATATATATATAGTGTAGGTGAAAGTTTATGGTCGGTATAGTAGAATTTAAGAGGATATCTAATATAAAAATCATATTTTCAGCGAATAGACAAAGATAACAATCATATTTCCCCTTGGACTCCCCGCCACATTTCTCATACACGTCCATAAGTAAACTCCAGACAAGTATTTCCGATTCAGCTTATACCTAAGAAACAGCGGCAAGGTTGCCTTATAACATAATTTAATTAATAACATTGAATTGATTTAAAAATTGGCGATCAGTGGCGCGGATATATTGCCATTTAAAACTGATGATGTATATAAAAAATGATAACACTAATTGACACAAATACTGGTACAAAAATTTCTTAATTTATAAGAAATTTACAGATTTGCATTTTTATTTGACGAAATTGTAACCTAAATTCCAATAAAACAAGATAATTTTATAGTAAAATTGCATACTAGACAGGCTTGAATGCTATGCTATGTATTTTTAGAGGTGGGTCGTTGTCGTTTTTATCGTGAACAAAACTGAACCGTTCTTCGTAAATAAGTTAACTAGTTGAAAAACCAGTTAAAATATTCAATTAGTCGATTGTTTAAAATTAGTTTTAAATAAAGCAAGTACATTAAACAAACATATTGGCAATAATCGTTTATGTGTATATGTATTTAAGTGAAAGACACTAACAAATGATATAATTTATTATACATTTACATTACACATTATTATTAAATCGCTAGTCGTCTAAATTAACATTTAAATACATGTTTTTTCCCACTTTAATTGTTGTTAACCGTGTTCTTCTTTGAATTAAAATTAAACTAGATTTTGAACATGTGTTCACAAGGAAGAGATTTTTGCTACAATATTACAATATTTTACGAATATAGTGGTAAGTAGGATACACATGGCGATGTGTTTTTCCACCACTGTAATGGACAGTTCCAATCTCCGCTCGAATTTTTTCTGGGTAATATATCATCAGACAAATACATGTCGACTTCTTTTATAGCTCTCGATACAGATGTACGTTTAGATGAGTCATGTCCAATTAATTCATCAAAAATACACCATGGACTTAAGTCATCATTATCGGGTTCTTTTTCTTGTACTGGTGATTTTCAATAGTACAAATCTTTTTTTTCTTCTTTAATTATAGAAGTAACCAACTTCTTAACTCTTTCTTTGGTTTTTTTTGGAACGGTGGACAGTCGGGCGATTGGTTGACGTTAAAAATAAAATAACTAGGTATTGTGATTAATGAATAAGTTTAGATTTCGATTGATCTTCATTTTCGATTTCAAATTTTTATTAATAGTTCGTTAAAGGATTTATTTATTGTGAATATTCAATTAAGAAGCCTTTTTCTAGTCAAAATTATTTACCCAGTATAAGAATAATTTTATTTTCAAAAAATGCACATTTGTAGAAGATGCAACTTTTTGCTCCACTTATATATGTATATATATATGTATATTGTATATATATATATATATATATATAATATATATTATATATATATATATATATATGGAAAAGGATAATGCGAGTGAATAATAAAAGTAAAAAAGTAATGGCATGTCTCGCCAAAACAGAAAACCAAAAATGGTATATCGATGGAAGGCAATCATATATACGTATTTCAGACTATTGGTCGTCTTCAGTACGGTGCAGCCAAGTTAGAAAAGGAGCATATTACTCTTTAGGAAAGGATCACTATAGGAGCAATGCAACCAATTTGTGGCATTAGAGATTAGAAGACTCTGATGGTTTCCAGGGCAACTAACACCAACCACGGAGGAAGCTACAGAACGATTAAAACAAATGGAAAAGATAATGCGAGTGAATAATTAAAAGTAAAAAGTAATGGCATGTCTCCGCAAAACAGAAAACCAAAAATGGTATATCGATGGAAAGCACCGAACCAATCTGACCGACGTATATATATATATAATATATATATATATATATATATATATATATATATATATGTATATATATAATATACACATACCTATATATATTTAGATAGAAAGCAACCGAACCAATCTGACCGACGTATATATTATATATATATTATATATATATATATATATATATATATATATAAGTATATAATTATATATGTATATATATAAATAAACACATACCTATATATATTTAGATAAAGTGTGACCAACCAATACATAAAGTTATCAGAAAAAATTTCTAGTTGAAAAATGTGCACGAAAAACCCTGTAGCTTATTAATAATTTATAACCCTAAGTCTTCCATCGGTGAGTAAGGTTTCAAACTATTAAACAGTAGTTACTTGTATGAAGCAAAACCGCCTGTGGTCCTGAATTATTCAGTCTAATTGTTGAACCATTCTGATAGTACGCTAAAGACCGTACGTTAGGCCTCACAATGTTATCTGACCGTTAAAGGAAAATTTAATTCTATTTACGCTATTGGTGGCTATCAATAATTCATGGGGCTATATAGAGTGTCACTCTGCAGATAGAGCTTTCTTAGGGTGGTCAGATCCTACTTGTATACATCTTCGGACATTGTATAAATTAACGTCGTTGAATGGACCCAATATATGGCTGTAAAATCTAATACGAGTCCGACGTCTGGGTATTATGTATGGATATTTGCTTTTTGAAATTGTCCAATCCTGTGAATTATTAAACTGATATTGGATTATTGGATAAACCGATTTATCCATACGGTTTATTTGATAACATTAATACCATTCAAACAGATATTTATAATCAAATTTAACATTTGGCAATAATTACGAAATTTATACAGTTAACGAGATCTCTATATAAAGAAAATCCAAGTCTATAAATTTTTCTTCGTGTGGTGATTTTTTTTTGTATTTAATAAAAAATTATCACATCAAATATTTGATTTGTATCTGGTTATCCCTGGTGGTTTAAAAGATGTTTAAAATTTGTAGTTTACATTATATAATATACACTATATAATATGTAAATTACAGGGAATAATTCCCTTTTTCTTAGAATGCCATAGTCCTAGGTAACATCGGCAATATCCGTGTATATAGTATTCTTATATTGATCTCGGTATTAGGCTATGTGCAGCAATTGGTCACTGTTAAACCGGACACTTGCATTTTACGTTTTTTTTAAAGCAAAGCTCAAAACCTGCATGATCACTTTTCTCTCTACAGTAAAATGCTGAGGCGAGCGTCACGGAAATAACGCCACGAAATGGCATTGTCACGGGTAGCGTTTCTGGACATCGATTCACTACTCTCGATCAATCCCTTCTAGTCATCATAAATATATTTACTTTAAACTGGTTTAAATTATAAACTGCATAAAAAATAAATAATAAAATATAGGCATTAAATCATCATCATCATCATTCAATCTTCGCTTATTCCACTGCTGGACGAATTGATCTCCTCATAATTTTCCATCTATTTCGATCTTGTGCCTCTTGCATCATTTCCTATGACAACGTTTTAGATCGTCAGTCCAACGTGTTGGGGGACGTACCTCTACTTCGGTAGGCATCATCTCTTGGTCTCCATTCCAGTATCCGCTTTTGTCCATCTATTGTCTGTCATTCGAGCCACGTGACCTGCCCAGTTCCATTTTAGTGTTGCTACTCTCTCTACTACATCAGCCACTCCTGTTCTTTGTCGTAGCTGGCGATTTGGGATCTTGTCACGTAGTGAAACGCCCAACATAGCACGCTCCATCGCCCTTTGACACACCACGGATCTTTTGAACTGTTCTCCTTGTCATGGTCAACGTTTTGGCACCTGTAAGTTAGCACTGGCAAAACACACTGATTAAACGTTTTTCTTTAAGGCATATTGGTATATCAGACGATTTGAAAATATGGTTCAGCTTGCCGAAGGCTGCCCAAGTCAGTCTTATACGACGGAGAAGCTCAACGGTTTTGGTTATCTTTTCCTATGCGAATCTCATGACCTAGGTATTTATAGGCCATTACCTGGTCTATGGATCTTGTTCCTACGCATATATCTTCGCTGACATACAAGATTTGTCATCGTCTGGGTTTTTGATATATTTATTTTCAATCCCCCATCTAGCGAGGAAAGGTAGAGCTGATTTAAAAGTTCTTTGGCCTCATCTATCCTATCAGCTATTAGTACAATATCATCTGCAAACCTTAGATGGCTAAGCTTTTCTCACCGTTTATGTTTATGCCTTGTCGTCAGTTTTGCCCTTTGATATGGTGTCCCCCTGGCGTACTCCACGTTGTATCGGGAATTTCTGGGTTTGACGATCACCCACTCTAACACTGGCTGTTGCGTTTTGGTATATATGTTTAACTATATTTATATACCGATAGTCAATTCGGCATTCTGTCAAGGCTTTCAACATTTTTTGTTGATTTACGGTGTCGAATGCCTTTTCATAGTCGACAATTCTAAAAGCTAGTGGTTTATTATATTCAGTGCATTTTTCTATAAGATTTTTTATTACCAGTAGGTGATCGTTTGTTCCATAGCCTTTTCTAAAACCCGCCTGTTCTATGGGCTGATAAAATTCCAATTTATTTTCTAGTCGTTTCGTAATTATTTTTGTAAATAGTTTATAAATATGTGAAAGTAGACTTATGGGCCTGTAATTCCTGAGGTCGGTAGCATCCCCTTTTTTATGAAGTATGATAATTTCTGCGTTATACCACTGGGTTGGTGTTATTGCTTCCTGCAAATATCTAGTGAATAGTTTGGCAAGGACCTGCCATAATCTTTTTCCAGCCACCTTCAAGGCATCTGCCACTATTTCATCGCCTCCGGGGGACTTATTGTTTTCATTTCTTGCACTGACCTTCGAACTTCATTGGGTGTTACGTCCGGTAAAATTTCAGATCCCTGATTGATTATCTTTGGTAATGATCCACCCCGGTTACATTGCTGTTCTTTGTATAGTTGTCTATAAAAACTCTCTATCGTATTCATAATTTGAATTCTATCCTCAATGATTTGCCCCTGTTTATTTCTTAATTTGTGGACGTTTTTTCTTCCAATGGACATGCTCTGTCTGAGTACTTTCAAGCTTTTGTTTTCTTCTATTACTCTAGTTATTTCCATCGTATTGTATCGTCTCAGATCTTTTCTAACTTCCTTTTTAATTTTCTTATTCAAAATTCTTAGTTCATTTTGGTTATGATCCTGATTTTCCCTAAGTTTTCTTCTTTCCTTTAGAAGATGTTTTGTGTTGTGGCTTAATTTTTTGTTATTATTTTCAGGACAAGGAAAGTATTTCTTTTCAGCTTCTTTCAATATTTGGGTAATATTATTGTTCATTTCATTGATGCTGATATTCTCTAAGTCGTGTGTATCCAAACTAGTCTTAATATTTTCTTCGTAAAGTGTTATATCTTCTGGGCATTAAATGAGAAGTAAAAAATTAAAAGAATATCTCCCACTAAAAGTTACGATTCGTAACGATCGTCAAAATTTAATGCAAGTCATTAATAATTCTCGTTTTAAAATAATTTCTAAATGCAATTACAATGTTTTAAACATATTATATAGGTAGTTTATATCTTACAATTAATATTTGGTCTGATTTTGACAGGTTTGTCATACGTAAACAACGTATGCTTTGTTTATATTTAGTTAAAATTTAGTTAAAATATAAAAATAAAATTACTTAATTTAATTTTAAATATATTATACTTGAACCCAATTATGGAAAAATATACAATAGATATCCTTGCCCTGCAAGAAATGAAACAACTGGGAAATGAAATAATAAAAATAGGAAACAGCACAATGTTCAAAAGTGGGGGGACCAAGAGATATTTTGGAGTGGGATTCATAGTGTCGGAGAAAGCCAAAAAAGCAGTTGTAAATTTTTTCAGCAGTTTTCAAGCAGTTGTTTAAATCAGACAGAATTTGTTACTTGAGAGAAAGAAGAAAATATAGGAAGATAAGTATTAATAATGTACATGCGCCCACTGAAGATAAAGACTTAGAAACCAAAACAGAGTTCTACGAAAAGATAAGAAGCCTAATAGGGAATATACAAAAATACGATATAAAGATAGTCATTGGTGACATGAATGCGAAAGTCAGAAAAGAGGAAATATATACAAGAATAACAGGAGGACAAATTTTACATAAGGAATCAAACGGAAACGAGAAAAAGTTAATAGAATTTGCTAAAGAGAATAAAATGAAGATAGGTAGCAGAAGGTTTGATCACAAAGACATTTATAAGGTAACATGGACTTCTCACGATGGAAAAATAAAAAATCAGATAGATCATGTCCCAATTGAAAGCAAACATGATAAGGCAATAATCGCTTGGAGGAGTTACAGATGGGCAGATAAAAACAGTGACCATACACTAATAAAAACAAATCTAAAACAAGAACTACCAATAATACCAAAACCTGTTAGAGGTAGATTAAATTACCAATTATAGCGCGTTCAAGAGAAGTAGGTTGTAAAGACATTAGAGGAAGAAATAAATAAAAAACTAGAGAATCTAGTAAAACAGGATATAGATGAAGAGTGGCAGACCATAGAGACAGCCATGTCGGAAACAGCGGAAAAATGTACAGGAAGAGAGCATATAAAAAGACGGCAAGACTGGTTCGATGAAGAATGTAGGAATGTTCTGGCAAGGAGAAACAGGGCAAAACTATAAAGGGATAAAGAAAATACCCAAAATGCAATCGAAAACTATGTGGCATGAAGAAGGGAAGTGAAAAGACATAGAAGAAGCCTACATAAACAAAGAGGTTACCAAGAAGTTAAGACATCCAGAGAAACTATAAAGAATAATCTACAGTATTGCAGAAGCAAAGAAGGCTTACTAAGTGAGACAACAAAAAAATTAAACAGATGGGCGGAATCTCTCGAAGATCTATTAAATACAGATCAAGAAGAGAAACTTGAGGGAAATGAGAATTGGCAATAAGACGAAGAAGGGACGTGCGAGAAATCAACTCTGAATGTAGTCAAAGAAATAATAAGAGACATAAAAAATAACAAAAGTGCAGGAGAAAGTGGTATCCCAGCTGAGATTTTTAAGGAAGGTGGCAAAAGATTGAAGAAAAGGATATTTCACTTGACACTAATAATTTGGCAAAATTATTAAAAAAGGAGACAAAAAGGAGTGCGAAAACTATAGATGTATAGCAATATTACAAGTAGACTATAAAATATTTTCAAAAAATATTAGAAACAGATTAACAAAATATGATAAAAAAGTGATTGGAGAATACCAGGGAAGTTTTAGATCAGGAAGAACAACTACTGATCAAATAAGTATGTTAACTCTGAGATAGCGCGTTAGAACAAAACTTAGGATATGCCATTTATCGATTTTAAACAAGGATATGATTCCCTAAATCGAACGATGCTATATGAGGCCATGAGAACATTAGAAATACCAGAAAAGCTTATAAGGCTAGTCAGAATGACGCTTAGGAACATGATGAATAAGGTAACAATGGAAGGAAGCTTTTCAAAACGGTTCACAGTGAATAGAGGTTTAAAATAAGGGGAACCGCTATCGAAGAATTTATCACACCTAGTATCAGAACAAATGGTACGAAGATCAAATATAAGCACAAACAGGACTATTTTCAGTAGCAGGAAACATACATAACGTACGCGGATGATGTGGTGATACTAGCGAGAACAAAAAAATATTTAGAAAAAGTTTTCCAGAAATTTGAAGAAGAAACGAAAACATACGGGATAATAATAAACCAAACAAAAAAACACAATATATGGAAATGAGAGGATACATAACAAATAATAACAAATATATCAAAATGAAAGGAGCAGATACTGTCTATAGTTTCAAAAAGGTGTCAGAATTTGAATACTTAAGATGTAACCGTAACGAACACGGGAAAAGAAGAAAAAGAGATAGACAAAAGATTAATGAAGGGAACCAGAGCGATATGGTCGCTAACTTCATTACTGAAAGCAAAAAATGTGTCAAGAATAGCTAAACTGCGAGTCTACGAGATAGTAATCATACCCACAGTAATGTATGCCAGTGAAATGTGGATTATAAACCAGCAGGCAGAAAAGAAGTAGAGATCTAGGAAAGAAAGGTGCTCAGAAAAACCTTCGAAGGAATAAAGACGGCAGAGAATATTTGAAGAAGGCGAATGAATAAAGAAATAATAACGATGTATGGAAAACCAGCAATTACGACAAAAATACGAGCCCAAACAGCTAGATAGCTTGGTCACATTATAGGAATGTCAGAGAATCGAAATGGTAAAACAATATTAAAGAAGGGAGAAATGGGGAAAAAAAGAAGAGGACGTCCAAAGAAGAAATGGTTGAAAGCAGTAAAGCAAGACTTGCGGCGTAAAAAATTGGAGAGAGAAAGCAAGGGACCGAAAATTAACAGACTTAGCACAACAAAAGAACATGTGATAATCATACATGTATATAAAAATTATTATAAAAAACTTAACTAAAAAACATTAAAATTGATATGTAGAGAACTAGAAAGATCATGAGATGCACTTCCAACAATGTATTATCAGTTAAATTTAATTTTGACTTTAGGTAACATTATTGAATTAGTTAAGATTAAAATATAGTATTTAAAAGTAAAAATAAAGTTACCAGTCTTTAGCTTACTGAGTGCCGCAGGTAAATGAATTAACAGGTGTAACACCCACGCCAACAACGTGAAAAGACAGTGGCCTTGAGGTCAAAATATGATAGAACAGCAAGGCGAAATACCAACCTCTAGTGCAATAGAGCGGTACATTTAAAGAATATGATAAATTTGGGTGACAACTTGTCACTAAAAATCCAAAAAATGAAAGGAAAAGGTGGTTAAGATCACCATTTTCCCCCCAGTGATTGGTTAGGTAAAGCAAAGAACAAAGCATGTGAGGTAAATCCAAAATATCATATATTATAATATTTACGTTTGTGACTGGTTAGCCAGCCAACAGGTAAAGATTAATTCAACTTCCACAGTCCAAGGTTCATAGCATTTGGAACTGTGAATGAAAAAGATTCTATGAATCAGTTTCAATTAAAAAATTTTACTAAACAAGTCAATCAAAAAACAATTACTTAATGTATGTAAATGTGATATTGACAAAATAATTAATACAATGTAAGTTAATGAATCTAAGTTAAATAAAGAAAAAAAAATTATTTTATTTTTATTTGAAATTATTAAATAAGAAAATATGATAAAAACACCTTAGAAGACAATTTAAAGTAAACAACATATTAAGCCTAATTCTGTAAAATTAATGCATGATAAATTTGGCTCAAGTTGCTAATGTCAGTTCTCTTATTAAGAGCATTTGGGTGTTTTAGTATTGAACACATTTCCAAGAACTGTCTTTTGACGAGATTGCGTTCATTGCCAAGAATTTTGCATTTTTTTTTCTTAACTGCAATTTTTTAAAATTTCAGTTAAGAATGCTAAGACTGTCAGAAATTTGTTTTCCAAAACTAAAACACCCTTGTCCCTTCTGGAACAAGTTATTGTAATCTATCATATATCTTGTGCTAAGTGTGACTCATATTACATCTGTCAGACAGGGAGATCACTAAGAGGGCGTCTCACGACACACCGCAGTGATATCAACTTATCTAAGCATACTTGTGCTCTTGCCCAGCATGCTATTAACTCTAAGCACAAAGTGAACTTTAATGAAGTTAAAATTCTTGGCAATGAACGCAATCTCGTCAAAACACAGTTCTTAAATATCTCATAGGCATCTCATGATCTTTCTAGTTTCCTACATATCAATTTTAATTTTTTTTTACTTAAGTTTTTTATAATAATTTTTTATATACATGTATGATTATTACATGTTCTTTTGCTGTGCTAAGTCTGTTAATTTGTAAACTGTACCTGGTTTCAATTAATTGTTTATACAACTTATACTAACTCTAAATGTCCATTATCATAAGCTTTTTCACACATTTAATATCATTGACTGCTACATGTCTTTTTAAGGTAACACAGATGTTATAACTTCTCTATGGATGTTTGGTTTTTAATATTGTTCTTTTTAGATGAACTGATGATGCTTTCTGAGCAGAAAGCGAAACGTCTTCAATAAATAGATGAAGTAGCCACACCTTCTTTGTCTTTTATTCTCCACTTTAACCGAAAAACTCACCACTCTTCGAGTGTTCCTTAGTTTATATACTCTGAGATAGCGCG
>NW_027312554.1:0-28321 GCF_040954645.1 Diabrotica undecimpunctata | reverse complement strand
ACGCGCTATCTCAGAGTTATTTATCCGACAATACTTTCCGTCGCTTGACCTCATGCAATTTGGAAGGTCCCATAATTCATAATATCGTTACGTTTGTCGATTTTTTAAATGGCTTGTACATTCTTGTACTTTATAAATAATTATAAATAATTTATAAATAAAAAGTCAGGACATAGACAAATTGAGCAACATTTATTGTTACTTACTGACAAAACAGCAAAAATAAAATAAAGATTTACTTTTACATATACACACCATAATACACCTGCATACAAAACATGTTGCATACTATCAAGACAGGTTTAATATACTACTTCCATTAATATAATAGCAAGAACTCCTAATTACCTTTTAATCACACTATTTTTGTTTTTTTCTGTTCTCTATGGATCAGTCAAAACACACCATTAAAAGATGTCACGAACAAAATTTTAACTTTCCAACTAAATTTTAAAATGTACTTTCTCCATTATTTTACATGTTAATTATATATGTGTGTTTTTAATGTTGAGTGTCGTAGCTTTACACAAATAATCTCAATGACTAGTAAGTTGTAATGACAATTTGAGATATGTTGTAAATATTTACACTTTCTTCTAATTACAGTGTCTTGAAGAAGGAATAAAAGAATTCCGAAAGCTCGACCAAAAGTCAAAAGAGTGTTTCTATAACATCCCGACCAAACCTACTGACTGCAGCCCTAATAAACTGTGTTGTTATATATATATATATATTATATATATAATATATATATATATATAATATATATATATATATATATATTCCACCCATGCCCAGTATTCGGATACTGCAAGCATTCGAGAAATGAAATGAAATGACGAAAAGTTTCACCAGATACCTTTAATGAAGTTGATGTTCAGTATGTGTTTTATAGAATATGTATGTGAAGTCAGAAGAAGGTTCTGCAGTAGAAAAGAATAATCCAAGATTTAAAAATTTTAAAAAGTCTACTTCCTGATATTGCAAAACTTAAATTTTATCGAAAGAGGCAATTTAAAAATAGAGCTCTTAAGATACTAGATTATCTATTATGCGATAATCCATTGCAAAGCAATTCATTCTTAGTAATACCAATATCAAGTTCTTCTTATTTCAACTACTCGACTGCATCAAATACTTCCAATTACACAACTCATTCGTATTCAACAATAGAATATGGAGGCCGGTTTCATCGGCAGCAACATTTATTCAGAATTTTTCTCCCAACATGTCGTCAGTTGATGCCGATAGGAATTCGTCCTAAACAAAACTATAAGATAAATGTTTTTTAGTTTTTTTTTACTAATACACTTTTCTTATGTAATTTTATTTAATTATTTCACCTTAATGTAATTAAAAGTTTCTCTTGTGCGATGATCGCATATCTGTAATTGGTGTCTTGTTTAGTAATATGAGATATATGAAACAATACCTAATATATATTTTTCTAATATCATAATTTTCGTAACATTCAATCTGTATTACAGTATGTCAAAAAATGAGCTATATGTACCTATAAGGTTTGTAAAATAACTTGTGGAAACTCAGCCAGTGGTGAAAATTCAAGTAAGACATATAACTAGTCTAGTCTAATTAGCCTTCTTCGGTCCATCTTTCGACATAGGCCTCCCGAATCCTTTTCCATTCTTCTCTGTCTGTCACTATAGTCATTCACCTAGAGCCCACGTGCTTCTTGATATCATCTGCTTATCTCATTTGGGGCCTTCCTTTGCTTCGTTTATATTCCCACGGTCTCCAACTTATAAGAATTTTGTTCCATCGGTCTTCTTTTTGTTTTATATTGTGTCCGGCAAATCTCCATTTCAATTTTGCCACTTCTTGTCTAACATCCCTCACTTTTGTTTTATCTCTTATCCACTCGTTTCTTTTTTTATCAATTAGTCTTATGGTGCAACATTTGTCTTTCCATTGCTCTTTGGGTTTCTATGATTTTGTCCATGTTTGGGAACCACAAGGGATAACAGGGAGTACGCATTGATTGTATACTTTGGTCTTAAGATGCTGTGGATATCTTTTGTTTTTAAGAATGTAGCTTAGTTTGCCAAATGCCGCTCATACCAATCCTGTATTTGTTATAATTTTGGTCTTGCTGTAATTCATATTGAGGCCTATCTTTCCAGCTTCTGAGAAGCTGGAAAGATAGGCCTTAATATCAATTACTGTTATATGTCTTTTTCAGAAGACATATAAGAAGACATACAATCGCAACAGTTTATTCGCTATAACTTTCTAATTTATAAACATTACACGGAAACTTTGTAAAAGACAGGGAAAGTATTTTTCGCAGAGATGGGTTTTCTCAATTTAGTAGCATAAAGAAGTATGGCGGGCACAAAATTGAAGAACCGAATTGCAAGGAATTATTTTGGGAGCAGAAAGAGAAAAGTTGAAAATAGGGGAACCAAGAAACGGAATCATATTATAGTAAATGTTTGAAGAACTCGGTTGTTAAAGTTTAGAAGCAGTGAAGTTAATTCAATTGATTACAAAGAAAAAGCGTGAGTGAAAGTTATTGTTCTAGGGTACTCCTAATAGATTTAAAGATAGCTGTGTCCGAGATACACTATAAGGATACATTTGATGATGCTGAATTTAGTCTGAAGGAGAAAAAAGGTTTTCGTTTTCATTCCGATATATTTCGAACAGATTTTGAAGGAAAAATTGATTTTTCACAGTTACCAGAAACTGACTTCATCGGGAACTTTGTTGTATTATATATATATATATATATATATATATATATATAGTATAATATATATAATATATATATATATATTATATATATATATATATATATTATAAAGTAGTTAGGTATTATTGACTGATACGTTATGTAAAATAAAGTTTTATTTTGGGGGTTGCAGTCATTAATAGGGCAGGAAAGTGAAACTCTTTGTTCTTTATCAAGCTTTCGCAAAATTTATTTGCTTCTTCAGGATATGCTAAAATATGGTATCAGTAAATACAATGAAATTAGAATTAAATAGCATTGTATAAAACTAGTATAAAAACTTACAAAGTGAGGTTAATCCATTAAATTTTCAAATTTACAAAACATTAAAACTTAACTTATTAAAATTATATAGTTATCTAAGTACAATATTTTAATTTTATTTAATTTTGTTCAAATTCATTATGACATTGATTATGTTGATGTTTGATTTATGTCAGAAAGACACTCGTTTCTGTTTATTATATTTTTTGTTGTTGATAACTAGCTCTTGATTGTTATTATGGTTACGTACAAAGTGGCGCAAAATATGAGTATTTAAATTTTTTGAAATTATAGTATTTATAGTCAGAAAATCTAATATTTGAAAATTATAGTATTAATTTTCGTAAGACAGAATGTAATTATAGATATTGCTTAGTTTATCAATATCAGTTTTTTTATTAACGCATTGATATTTATTTATGCATACCATTTCTAAGAATTCTCTTTTATTTAATTGGTTTTCACGTCTTAATATATTAGTTTCATTGAAATTAAATAAATGATTTTTATTAATTGCATGATCTATTAATGCACACGTATTTTTATTATTTCTAAGGTCACTTTTATGTGATGTTAGTCTGTCTATTAGATTTCTAGATGTGTGTCCGATGTATGACTTATCACAATTTTCGCATGGTATTATATAAACTACATTTGAGCTTTCCATAATGCTAATAGGTGATTTAGTTTTTGTATACAATGATGCTAATGTTTTAACATTTTTAGTTGCAATTTTAATATCAGAATAGTTAGCAAAGACTTTAGTTAGTTTGGGGGTTAATGTTGGTATGTAAGGTAGTGATGTGAAAGTAAATTGAGATTGCACGATTTGTTGATTTGGTTCTCTTGTTTGATTCATGTCAATCATTCTATTATTAGGATTGTTAAATAAAAAATTGTTAATTATTTTAATTGGGTATGAATTCTCTAATAAAATATCTTTAAGTTCTAATAACCCTTTGTTGATGTTATTGATGTGTGATAATTTGACTATTCTGTTTTTTAAAGCCAATATCAAATTTATTTTCATATGAGGTGGATGTTGTGAATGATAATTAATAAATCTGTTACTAAATAAGGTTTTCTGTACTATTCAATGCTTAATACATTTTGTGCATTACGTTTGATTTTTATGTCAAGATATGGGATGCTATTTTCTATCTCTTTTTCACATGTAAATTGTAAATGTTCACTATAATTATTAAAAGTTTGTAAAGTTTTATTTATTTTGTCTGCAGGTAAAGCAAGTATTAAGTCATCCACAAATCGTTTGATAAATGGGATATGAAAAGGCAACTTATTTAAAGAATCAAGATTCTTCATGGACGTATTTTGATAATATCTTGGGTGAATGATGTCAATGTCTAATGGCGAATTACTTCGTAAAATGAATACACAATCTGAAATATTAAATACTAGAAAACCACGGAAATTCGAGTATTTGGGATATATTATGCGAAACAACGAACGCTATGGATTGCTACAACTGCACTTACAAGGAAAAGTAAAAGAGAGACACCGATAGAATAACATATAAATGTATAAATGTATATATATATATATATATATATATATATATATATATATATGAAAATTACTGAGTTCTCGGGAAGAACCGAGTTGAGAATTTAAAACTCGACGTTTCGGCACCCATTTTGGAGCCATTATCAAGAGTGATACGGTTCGGTTCGAGTTCGGGGTCTCAATCTGCCTACTCCCCTCACTCGAGACGTACCAGTATCGTGTTCTATATTGCAAGAACTGTCTCTCGGCACTGAGGTCTCAATCTGCCTACTCCTCAGTGTCGAGTGACAACCGGTCTTACCCTGTGTGGCTGCTTTTATACTCGCTGTATGCGCGGGAACGGTATGCGCTGACGTGGTCTGAACTGACGTGGCCTGAGCGGTGTGGGCGGGAGGGCGCTGAAGCAGGGGTCGCCATGTTGCCGGCAATCGTTTCGCGTCATCGCGCGTGTTCAAGCTGTTAGGCCGTTTTTCGATTTCGATAGCTTCACGAATGATTCTCGCTTTTAATGAGCGGATGGGAGCGATGGTTTTTGCTTTTTCGAAATCTATTTTGTGGCCTGTCTGAATATGATGTTGGGCTAGGGCTGAAGTGGTATCGGAATGTTTGACTGATAGAGAATGTTCGTAAATACGGTTATGGATTCGTCGGTTTGTCTGTCCTACGTATGTACGTGGGCAACAGGAACAAAGTATCTCGTAGACACCATGGTCTTCATTGGCGATTTGGTCTTTTACGGATCTGACGAGATTGGACAATTTGGAGTGAGTGGTGAAGATGGTTTTTGATATTAAGAGGGATAAGAGTTCTACTGATCTTGTCAGTGACACCTTTAATGAAAGGTAGAAAGATTTTGGGTTGATCCGGCGGCAAGGTTTCTTTTTTGGATGGAATGGGGTTTAGAAGTTTTTGAATGCTTCTATTGATTTGGGTTTTGTGGTAGCCGTTTTGTGGGAGTGTTTGTCTTATTGAATTAATTCAATTCAATGATTCAGATTGAGACCCCGAACTCGAACCGAACCGTATCACTCTTGATAATGGCTCCAAAATGGGTGCCGAAACGTCGAGTTTTAAATTCTCAACGCGGGTTCTTCCCGAGAACTCAGTAATTTTCATTTATCTGACCGCGGAAACTTAGCCGAACATATATATATATATATATATATATATATATATATATATATATATATATATATATATAAAGATATATATATATATATATATATATATATAATTAAGTTAATCTAACGCTTGTTAAAGAAAACAATAATCATTTTAATAAGACAACGACTTGCTTTTACATATAAGATGTTAATCACGTTCTTTTACCAACAACGGGTTAAGTAATTTGATCAATTCTTAGATTCTGCTAATATTACCTCCTAGTTTGTTTTCTTTTGTTGGCATATCTGCGGTATGCAAGTAATTCTTAATTGAAGTTTAATACTCAAAACAAAACAAAGACGAAGATTCATTATTACCTTTGTCTGCTAACTCGATACGTTGATGCAAGCATGACGAATACACTGAAAGAAATTATTGCTTCACGTATAATAATCTTTTGTCCTAATAATAATGGTATATTCTGTTGTCTACCGATAACTAATTAAAAAAATTACTTCCATGTTGCAATACCAATTCGTCTTTAAAATTAAAACTGGACAAACCCCAAAAACTCATCACAAAAATTGCACCTTTCGGTAGTCAACAATTTATTTCCTTATTCGTGTAATTATCAAATATTGATTTTTTGGAGATTCACATAACTTTTTAACCACTGAAAGATGCGATTGTATTTAAAAAAGCTTCAGGTATAAAAACTTGAATTTCTCTATGGCGAAATTATAAAATTTTCGCAAAAAGACACCATGAAGTTACTATCAAAGTTCTTACAAAATGTCGAAAAGATAGGTAGAATTCCACAAGACTTGTTAATTTGTCCCGTTCGCTAAATCCAACAATGCAAAAAATGTAACGACTTTTGATCGATCAGTATCACGTTTCTAAAAATTATTAGTAGAACAATGAGAAAGAATGAGGAACATGTTAAGTTGATCTAAAAAATGTAATAATTGATGGTACGTAAATATGTAAATACGTAAATATCTGGGTACAATAATTAACGAAAATAATGAGTACACAGAAGAGATTAAGGCAAGAATAGGGCAGACAAGAAATTCTTTCAACAAACTGAAAAAAGTACTCTGCAGCAGGGACATTTCAATTTCTTTAAAAATTTTTTTTTTATTTTTTTTCTGGTTAAACAATTTGAGAGCTTGGTTTAACTGCACTTCTGCTGACCTTTTAAGAGCATCGGTATCGAAAGTGCGAATTGCCATGATGGCTGCCAACCTTTTTAGAGGAGATGGGTACATGAAGACAAAGAAGAAGTCAGTTATTGTAATAACGATATTGAGAAATAGAATAAAATTGTAGGTAGAATTACTCGAAGATTATTAAATGAGTTTGTTTTTAAAGGTTAAGATCTATCATATCATATATTGTTTAGTATGTTGCAGTAGATATTACTTACAGTCCATCTAATTTACATACCGTAGCACGTCATTATCATTGACAGAGATCGAAGTTGACATAGTTGCCGAAGTATAAAAAAATCCTGAATTCATTTTAAATCAAATAGGTCACATAATTATTGCAAAAGTGGATTATACAACAAAACAAATTAATATTTAATGTAAATAAATAGAAACAAAACAAGAGTTAAAAAATAATCTTGTTAAAAACAATTTGAGCCGCATGTATACGTCGTATAAAGATGTAAAATGGAATACTTAAACAAAAACAACACTTTTTCATTACTTATTAACATTAGTCAACACCGCAACTGTCAAATAAGTGTTACCAATTTATGCCAAAATATCACCTTCGTTCGATTACAGTTACAGTGTGTTCCGAACAAATGTTCTTCATAAAAACGCTTTATAATGCATTTATACAAATTAAATGAAACATATTATTGTGTATTTCTTTAAGTTAACATTAATAGAAATCTTTAAATATTATTTCGACGCATATATAATAAAATATGTCTAGTGGCTGTAATACCAGTGTACTCGGCAAAGTGATTCTAAAAAAGAACACACCTACCGCCTAAACATTTCGTGTTGGTATCATGTGACCTCACGGTCTATGATGCGGATGACGTGCAACGGTAAGTAAATTAGATGAAGTATAAATGGTTGGTCTTATAATTGATATATTCAGAAGTTTTCTTATTGTTCTTAGATTTTTACATTGATAAATATTATGTCCTGTCTTCGAGTGGTGGTCTACTAAGGCACAAAAGTTTTTTCTTATGCTACAGTAACTTTTGTATTGTATGGCACGTTGTTTAAGCCATTGTTGACTTTAACCAATATAACAACTTTGACATTGACTGCAATTTATTTGGTAAATTATGTTACTCAGTAAAGAATTTTGAGTTTTAGCTTTTATTTTTGAGAATAATCTTGAATTTAGAAGTGGATTGTATTTAATTAATTTAATGTTCGAAAATGTTTTGAAAAGTGGGACAATTTGGTATGTTCATTTTTTTATGTAAGGTATTTTTTTGTATGTAAATAATTGTGGATTATTTACTAAAACTCTATTATAAAAGTGAGTGTTATAAATGAGTTTTTTTAACATAAGTTTTGGGTAGATAATCTAGGAAACTATTAATAATAATAATAATAGATCTTAACCTTTATAAAACTAACTCACTTAACAATCTTCTAGTAACTCTTACTAAAATTTTATTCCATTTCTCAATATCAGTATTACAATAACTGACTACGTACCATTAATTATTATATATTATAGATCAATTTAACCTGTTCCTTATTCTTTCTCATTCCTCTACTCTTAATTGCATCTTTCAACCTTATAATAAGTTTGTTGAAAATTTTGTAAATTGGCTATTATTTTAGGTGGACTAAAGATTAATAAAAGTTATGAGTACAGGTAGGCAACCAACTATACAGATATCCCAATTCAATGGTAGTGAAATACAGATTTTTATAAAAAGCCCTATATGTTTTTTTAACATGAAATGTAGATGTAGTATAATGTAGTGAAATAAAACACCGAGTTTAGCAAAGTAGATAAATCCTATTTCATTCTGGTAGGATAAAAATATCTAAAATAAAAATAAGAAAAGAATAGGTATACCCATAATCGAATTAGTTTTGAGCTGTGGTTCAGAAATATAGATTCTTAATGCAGACCTAAAAATTAATTAAATGAGAAGCGCAAGAATATCAAGAATAGGAAGGAGAAGTAATGAGGCAGTAAAAACTCAACCGAATAGCAAAACGGTAATTAAAGTGGTTTGGACATTTATTAAAAAACTGCTTGATGAGCGATGGCTTATAAGAATATTTTATTTAAGACCACCAGGAAAAAGAAAACGGAGCAGACCACGTACATTATAAAATCAGAATATTAAGCTAGCAATGGGTGACCAAAATCGACGAAAAGTGGATGCCTTGGATAGAGAATTAAGGAAGGATGATGGTAATACGGCAAGACGCTGTTAAACTACCTAACCGGTTTAAAATAATTTTACCATATTGCATTTTCATCATCATCATCACCCAGCCCTTTTCATCCACTGCTGGACATAGTCCTCCGTCATTTGGGTCCATTGTGCTTTATCTTGAGCACTTTTCATTCAATTTCTTGACATTTTCTTGACATCGTCAGTCCAACGAGTAGGGGTCTTTCTGTACTTCTTTTGTCTTTGCGTTTTACCACATATAAAACCACTGTATAAGGTGAGATCATTCAGTAAAATGCACACACAAATAATTATTCCCATTGTACACATTTTTTTTATGTATAGTTAAAGTAAATCCAAGGCAACTTTTTTCGGTATTTATTGTTCATTTTAGACTTTAACAATTACTTAGTAAATATTTATGTAGATTTTTGGGACTTGTTGTTCTTGGGATGTTAAAATAATACGTCTATTCAATATTGCATCGTTTATCCCAACGATATTACAGCAAAAAGATAATAATAAATGCCACAATAAATAGCTTTCGCTATGATTTAAATTTTTTCTCTGTGTACTGGCCCAGCATTGTAGCGTGTCGCATATCGACAACGACCAAGAATTAAATATCAATTACTAAAATACATTTCAGTAAAATAACACACAGACTTCGAATTCATTAAATCTTAAGCACCTTAGAGATAAGTGTAGTGTGCGACAAGGTAAAATAAAGAGAACGCTGTTTGACAGGATCGGACTTATCAAAGTAATATTAATAATTTTAAAGAAGGCAGAATTTCAAAAAATTCATTATCGTCTTCGTCATCAGCCTGACAGACTTTGACATTCGCCCTTTCTGTCAGTACGATTTCCTTCATGTGTTTCTTGAGGCAACAGTGTCCTATTAGGAGACTGGACTCTCAGATCGGTATTATTCATATCTACTAGATCTTTGGGTAAAAGTCATTGAATCTGATTTTTTTTATGTTTACGACAGTTTCGTTTCCTGTGAATGTTTCTTGTCCCCATTCCCTGGCAAGTAGATCCTCTTATTCGTTCCCTTTAGCGCCAGTATGTCCACAGGCACTATTACATCTTAAAAGGATTAACGGCCTGAATTATGTTAATGGTCTATACGTCCTTGTATAAATAGTTGCATAGCTATTAGGCCTGTTTAAGTTTTTACTTATGGAACATATTTAGTTGAGTGTATGGACAGTTCTCAGAGAGGTCCTTTTTAGGCGCTTATCTTGTTTGGTCGCTCGAAAAGTAAACACATACAGACCAACCACACTTCGGTCGATCAGTCAGATAGAGTTGAAAATTATATTTCTGATTCTGGTTATTTAAATTTTATAAACTTCCTGTTAAACCATTTTTTTTATTTTTAATATACAATTTTTAGTATTTTTTCTCTTTGTATAAAATTAATTGTCGTTAATAAATAATTAAAATTTATTAATCTTGTACTATATTTATATTACTAAATTTGATTAACAATATAAGTTTTGTTTTTTTGTCTTTAACATATAATTTGTTACAGCACCCAGAGTAAACTTACTTTGTTACTTTTTCCGATCCGAATAAGATTTTGAAAACAACTTCAAATTACCTTATGAGTCAATGCGATTTGATTTCAGTGCCTGTAATGTTGCCTGGTTTTTATTGATCTGATCGTTCAGTTCCTCTTTATTAGTTCCTGCAGGCACTTCTCTATAGCATCAAAATTCGCTTAAAAAGTAAGTGATTAATTAACTAGGCTTCCGCTAAGGCTAAGCCCTTATGTATATTTAGGCTGTATTGCATCTGCTACCATTTTCAACTCTGATGATTTTTCATTCATTCAAATGATTTTTAATTAAATCTCCAGAATTGATCCCAGTATCCTTTTGCCTTGCTTTCTGGCATCTTATCCGTCTTCTGGGTGTTCCTACCTTAGTTTACTTCTCCATCCTTATATGTAATGAAAGGAGGTCAAGTATGACCACCATGAAAGCGGGTGGAGTAGTAGACATCGCTCCTGTTGTGATTAAGCACGCTTGTCGTTAAGCTTACTCAGATTTTCGTTGGTGATCTTTTGATCTTTTGTTGGCATTTCGACCATCATATTAGTATATTATAGGTCTGGATACAACTCTGAGATAGCGCGTGGTATATCTGTTTGGGTTTCATAGTTCATGTTTTTACACATATTATTCGACATGTCAAAAGGGAAAGCTTTGCTTTGTTAGTTATGATCAAATTAGCATTCCATGTAAAAAGCTTATCTAGAATTACTCCTAGATATTTGACCTCATTCTCGCCGACAGTTTCTCCATACAGAGGGGACATCCAGATGTTATCTAGGTTCCGTCTCTTGTAAAACTTGCTACTGCTATTTTATTTTTCCCTGTCGCGCCTCCTAGTAAAGATATATTTTGAATATGCTGGATAAAAAAATATTATATTTTCTTTTATAATAATTACTATAGGCCTACACTTCTACCCCCTATGTGTCAAGTAGCGGGATCACGTCATTTCTCAGAAATGACCACAGTAGAAGAGAAAGCACTCCCAATGTGGGTACCCCTTAGCTGTTTTGGTCAAAATCTCCTTTTCTTGCAAGTCTGTTAGGATAATCTTATTTTCCAGTATTGCTTTTATCCAGTTGCATACGGTAGCAAATATCCCTGTTGATACTGCTATATCATAAAGAAAATTTGGTAGTGCATTACTAAATAGTCTTTCTATATCCAGAAAGGCGGTTAATGCAATATTTTCATTATTAATGGAGAAATTGATTTTCTAAACTACTTCTTTTAGTGTTGTTTCTGTTAGTTTCCTTCTTGATATGCATGCTTGTTACCATTGAGAGGATGATCGCACAATGGCCCTTTCTTAATATGTCTATCAAGAATTTTTTCTATTGTCTTAATCAGGAATGAAATCAGACTGATCAGCCTGTAGGATTTAGGTAGAGCGTTGTCTTCTCCTATATTGTGTATGTACACCTTATAGTTGTCGAAGTATTTGATATATAATCTAGTGCTATGCTAGCCCTAAAGATCTTTGTTAGGATGGGCAATAAGATGTCCAATCCTTTTTGTAGTAGGGCAGACATATTCTATCCCCCCTGGAGATTTAAATAAAGCAAAGTGGTTTATGCCCACTTTACATTCTCCGTTTAATGTTTCTTATAGAGAAGTTTAAGTCTTCTTTCCTAGAACGTTTAAGTCGTTCTAGATTTTCTATGAAAAGTCTGCTTATCAATAATTATGGTTTTGTAGTAAACTCGGCAAAGGTGCCATCATGTCTTTTAAGTAGACTTGGTCCCTGTGCCAAATTCTTGAAAAAAAATTTTGTGGATTCTAGTGCCAGCAAGTATACCTACCTGATTCAAAACCATGGATTCAGCACCTCCTTCAACATTCCCTTTTCGCACAAGCAAGGAAAAATTAAAACGAGAGAAATATTAAAAGCATAACAACAAATATGAATAAAACTAAATATCTCTGCATTGGTGAAGAGACAACAAACCTAATTTTAGGCGAATGCCGTAGAACCTGCGAGTTTAAATATGCGTCGCAAAAATGGTTGCATTTTATCAATGCAATTATCCATTTTGCTTTATTATTGAAAATAGTATTTATGTATGAACACTTAATAATGATTAATTAGAATAAATTATTATTTTTTCAATATTTTTTATTCAGAGAAATTCCTCTATAGGAAAAAGGTCTTTGCCTTTCCTTGACATGAGATTGCATAGATGTGAGATGTTTATGTTATGAAAACACAATGGTATAGAAAACCCATATGTAGCAATAGGTTTATAAACTATTATTCTTACCATCCTCCTAGGATGAAAACTAATTTAGTCCTATCGATGAAAGAACGTGGTCAAAAGGTTATCACATCCGGATTATCTCCAACATGATCTCAACCTCTTATAATATTTTTGTTGAAAATTCATATCCTCCAAGACTGATTAATAAATTAATTTTTAATAGAAATAACATTCTTACTATGTCACAATCAGTGCCCTCAGCACAAATTAATTCTGCCCCAACAAGTGTGTATTTTATGCCCTTCCATATATTCCGAAACTAACCGTTGAACTCACTAACATTTTCAAAGAATTTAAGAACATCAAATAGCTAACAAGAACATCAAAACCATACGTCAGCTGTATAGTTTATATAAAATAAAACAACCCCTAACTACTTTAGAGACTACAGATGCTTTTTATTGCATTCAATGTACTGAATGTCCATCCACGTACATTGGTGAAACTGAAAGGAATCTGTCTAGTTGTATCATTTTTCATAAGAGTGACTGTATGATTAAACAAACCTACTTGTGCTTTGGCAGAGTATACTATCGATCTAGACCATAAGATAGATTTCAACAATGTAAAAATATTAGCCAGAGAGAAAAATAAATTTAAGGGAACTTTCTTAGAGATGGTACATATCAGCAAGAGTGATAATAACAATCTGAATAAAAGATCTGAGATCCAGAATCTTAGCAAAATTTACAATTTTATATTGACTTTTGACTGAGCTATTTTGCATCTCAGAGTTTTTTTTTTCTCTTTTTTAAAATTTCTTTATTACTTGAATTTTTTTAATCAAACTTCAGTTATTAATTCAGTTTTGTTCTGTTTGGTTGTTTTTTCTAAACCTATTTACTAAATACTATTGTCTTTTTATTGTTTATGTTATAAATAATATTTGTAATTGCCCGCTCAATTTCAAGTTGGTAATACAGTTGGTAGTACTCAAAATTCATAAACAGTATTTTGTTAGACATTAGTTTGAAAGTTGTTTTTTGTATTTCTTCAAACTATTTAAACAATAATTGTCCTCCCACTTTCTCTCTTTCTGCTCGTGAAATGTGACTGAAATCAAGTTTGCAACGACGACTGTTTTAACATGTCGTCTTTCATTTTGGTTTTTAAATTTTTAACGTATGTATTAATTGTCAAAGTGTCTTTTAAACAGTAACATTTTTAAGGTTAGTTGCAATTGCAGTACATATCATATTATTTAACGTTGTTGTTTATGCCACGAATCTTACATTCATGTAAGTTTTTTATAGCTTTTTTATTGCATCATTAAAATTGTTACAACATAGTAATTTTCTTTGTAGACCTTGATAAAGGTGGCAAAAAACCACCGACAGCTTGGATTCAGAATAAATAGTACGTCTAAGCAAAGCTCAATTTTTGTAGTGACTACCTTACCCAAAAAGAAAATATATATATATATATATATATATATATATACATATATATATATATATATATATATATATATATATATATATATATATATATATATATATATATATTGTAACCGTTTCAAAAGATTTAAAAGAAAATCATTATAAATTTCAATAATTTTTTTTTAAATAAAACTTCTAACCCCATCTATCTGTCAAGTACCTATCTGTAGCCGACTCAAGAATTCTTCTGTAATTCCCAAATATATCCGGTAGATGAGCATATTTTTCAACTTGTCACTCACGCCCAATTTCCAGAATCAGGCGCCATGATAGCGCTTCGCTCCTTTCTGTTAAGACCGTCCAACCGTTAAGACGTGTTTCCAAAGTGGGTCTCAATTTCAGAGGTGAGCTAAGCAATCCTTTTCTTGTTCATATTTCAGATAGATATTAATTTTTTTAGACCATTATTGGAGAGGCTATAATGCTGATATTATATTTCTAATACTCGTCGCAAGATAGTATTGCTATGGAGTTATTCCAGATCATGGCCCAGTAGCGGTATCTTTTTATGGAATACCTAACCCCTCTTATCTAGGATGGTGGTGATTTGATATAGTACGTAGCTGAATCAATGGTTTATTTGGTGACTGATTAAATAAGAAGAGAAACAGAGCAGATTAAGGTTGTACCAATTTTTATTATACCTACTTTCAAGACAACAGAAATGATTATGAACTCAAAAAAATGAAAATATAGTGAAGTGTTCTAATTTAATTTAAAGGTTTATTTTCTTCATTGTTCCTAGTTGATAAATAACTATATTATTTTCAATGTAAACAAATTTCGAAATTTGGGGTTAATATATATATACATTCATTTTCTTTATAACCAATTCTTAATTTAATACGATACAAAGATTTTTTGTTTATTATAATGTTAACATAAAATAATATTTTGGAATCCATTTGGGATGACGTAACTTTTAATGTTTTCTTTTTGTTCATTACTAAGAAATAATAAAGAATAGTTTTCTTGTAAACTTTCAATAAATCTTAATTTTTTTTTGCTCTTCCCCTTCGAGGATAAACCAGGGTGGCGTCCAATAATAAATTATAATTTCATATTATCTAATTGTGCTTGAATTTAAGATACGATATAGTTTCTATATGTTTAAGAAAACCCCGCCCAATTCTCTTCGACAGTGAGCGATTCTGGCTTGTATATATCATTGTAGCACGGCAGTGTTACAATATATATATATATATATATATATATATATATATATATTTCTACATTACATATATACATTTTTACATATATACACTCCATCAATGTAGGATTTAGATGGCAGAAATAAACAGCGAGCTCTTTTGTGACCAGTAGTGTGAGATAGTTGGTACTTTTTTGTAACGCATAACCATAGTACAACCAATCAACTGTCATCATTTCGTACATATCTGTTTTTTCATGTTTAATTTTATATTTTTATTTTTTGGAAGTGCTGCTATTCTTTGGTTTGTACAGGAAGCAATATGCATAAATAAGCTAGGTGGAAATAATTTTAGAAAAATAACAGAAGGACGAGAACTTTTATCAATATGTATTATTGTTATTTCAATTCTCTGGGTAGGAATTTATTTTTTTGGACAAAAGTTTGTATTTGATATATTACATTGTGCAGTCAATTCATTTTTTCAGAATCATCTTCAGATATTTCCGCATAATTAGAACTTTCTTCGTCGGAAGCAGTAATGTTTACATCTACACGGTCAGGAGTATTCTCAGGTGTTTCATCAGAATCTGAGGCAGAATCGTCACCAGGTACATAATCAGACTTTGAGGCATTATAATTTCTTTTTGAAGCTATTTTTGTATTAGAAAACGTCTACGTTTCATAGTAGGTCTGCAAGCAAACATTACGAATTTGATAAATACGACCTGGTATAAATCACTGCTGGGACACTACAGTCCCGTTTAGAAATTATCGTAAAATAGATAAAAACAATATCAAAAATAAACAATATATATCAATAGCCTGTGTTAATCAGCAACTAAATTATATAATCGGTTAAAAAAACAGAGCAGCCTCTTTTTCTTTACTAAAATTGTATGATTTATGAGTTTTTGATGCACGTGTTTGGTTAACATCAATTTATAGGTTACAGACGTGAATATGTAGATTGCATACTACTAGGTAATGCAAAGCACGTGGTGTTCGTGTGTATTAAGGTATAAAAATGCTTATTAAAAGCTTAAAATTTTTATTTTAAAGATCTTTTCGGAATTGAATCATTCCATCATCAGTTTACTAAAAGAGAGAGTAAAAATACCAATATTAAAAAATAAGTAAGTTAAAATTTAAATATACGAGGCATGTTTTTTAAGTAAGTACCGTTTTGTAATTCCGCCGCCGCAGCGCTACGGTCGGCGTTCCGCGCATAAGCGCTGGTTACCTACATCTCTTGTGTACGCACTGACGCCATTACAGTCTGATTCTTCATTGTATACTTGTTTACTCCAGTGTTTAAGATGCCTCCAACAATCGTGAGTCACGCTGATTGTGAAGTACGAGCTGTTATACGATTTCTTAGTGCTAAAGGCGTAAAACCGATCGATATTCATCGTGAGATCGTTGAAGTTTACGGACAAAACATTATGAGTGATGGAATGGTAAGGAAATGGGTGAGAGCATTTAAAGATGGCCGCATAAACGTGCATGATGAAGAACGGAGTGGGCGTCCTTCGGTCGTTAATGAAAATTTGGTGCAGAAAGTGGACGAAAAGGTAAGAGAAAACAGACACTTTACAATTTCATCATTGTCCGACTGCTTTCCTCTGTACTCTCGTAGTGTTTTGTATCGCATTGTTACCGAGAACTTGAATTACCGGAAATTGTGTTCACGTTGGGTTCCAAAAATGTGCACGGATTTGCACAAAACCCAACGTTTAGGCAGTGCATTGACTTTCCTTGAGCGGTACCACAGTGAAGGTGAAGATTTTTTAGACCTAATTGTTACTGGTGACGAAACGTGGGTAGCCTACGTCACACCAGAATCGAAACAACAATCCATGGGATGGCGACATTCATCGTCACCCAAAAGAGTGAAGTTTAAGCAAACAATTTCTGCCCGGAAAATCATGTGCACAGTGTTTTGGGACAGAAAAGGAGTATTGCTAGTGGAGTTTCTGCTTCGTAATGAGACAATCAATGCAGCGTCTTATTGTGAGACATTGAAAAATCTGCGTCGTGCAATCCAGAACAAAAGACGTGGCAAGTTGAGTAAGGGTATCGTTTTGCTGCATGACAATGCCCGTCCACATGTGGCTAATCAGACCAAAGATCTCATCAAATCATTTAAATGGGAAACTCTAGATCATCCTCCATACAGCCCTGATCTAGCGCTCAGCGACTACCATTTGTTCCAGCACTTGAAGAAACACCTGGGCGGTCAGCGTCTTCAAGACGATAACGAAGTCAAAACATTTGTGATGCAGTGGTTAACAAGTCAGGCGGCAGAATTTTATCAGGAGGGTATTCAAAAACTGGTGCCACGTTATGACAAGTGCCTCAATATTCACGGAAATTATGTAGAAAAGTAGATTAAGGTACAGGCTTTCATTTAAAAATAAAATTATTGCCATATCTTTGCACGTCTTTTTTTAATTCCAAAACGGTACTTACTTAAAAAACACGCCTCGTATATAAAGAACACGTTGGTTTTTTACTACTTACATAAAAAGTTGTTAAAAACATTGTATGGCCACATAAAAACATTGGAAGGACATCAGTATTAAAAAACAATCCTCATGGTATTTATAAAGGTAAATGCAATAGATTGGTAACTTGTTGATTAATAAAAAATGAAAATGGGGGCATCTTACATGACCCTCTGTAGCTGGTGAGATTTTATCGACTTACACTACCTCTGATCTGTGCTGGAGTCTAGGGCTAACTGATAGAAAGTTACTTATTTACTTAATCAGTAGACCCATTTGTACCTTTCGGTGTTGGGCCGTTTAAAATACAATTCATTAAATTACAATATTTGACAGTCTTCTGAGGTGTCCTAGCTCTTAACGAACTTTCTCCATTCCTTCCTATAGGATGCCATCTGTGTTGCTTCCTGCCAAGTGTTACCCTTACTCTGCAGTATCTGCGAGATGTCACTGTTCCATTCTTTAATGGGTCTTCCTCTTCTGTTCTTCCCTATTAATTTGGCGTTCCACACTCTTTTTACTTGTCTATTATTGTCCATCCGGGTTAGATGTCCAAACCATGCCAATTTTTTCTCTTTGATTGACTCGAGTATCGGTTTGATTTTGAGTCTTTCCCTTATTTCTTCATTTCTGATTCTATCAGTTCTTTTTACTCCTATCGTTCTTCTGAAGTATTTCATCTCTGCTGCCTGAATTCTGCTCTGATGTCTTTTGTTTAATATCCAATTTTCTGCTCCATATGTCACTATTCATTCACTTCATGAATCATCTAGAATCCACTCAAATCATGACCAACAATATAATTCTACACTGGTTCCGTTACGTTGATGATTGCTTAGTTTTCATTAGAGGTAACTCAAATACAGCTTCTTCCTTTTTAAACACTATCAATAATATTCACCCCAATATTAAATTCACTATGGTATTAGAATCCAACTTTTCCATCAATTTCTTGGACCTTTCTATCAATAGAATTAATAATGTCTTTGATTATAGCATCTACAGAAAACCCACACAAACAGATCATGTCATACATTTAAATTCTAACCATCCCATTTCACACAAATTATCTGCATTCAACAGTTTCATTCATCGTTTAGAAACCATCCCATTATTTATCATTAACTACAACCAAGAACTAAACATAATCAAACATATTGCTTTCAGTAATGGTTATAACCCTGATATCATCCATAAACTCATTTATAAAAAGAAACGTAAATTGCTTTAACAATCAGCTTACCCTAACATTACTTCAGATTCCCCATCTTACTTCTCATTACCATTTTACTGTCCAACACTCTCCGAATCAATCAAAAACAGTATCCTTAATTCTGTTGAAAATATTAAGATTTCCTTTAAAGTTAACAATAAATTGAGTAGATCATTATGCAATAGTAAGGACTCTATTGACTTCAGCAAACGCAGTGGAGTTTATAAACTTCAATGTTCTGACTGTGATGCCACTTATATTGGTAGAACTTGTAGATCTCTAGTAACCAGGGCCATTGAACATTCTAAGTTAGAGAACACTTCTTCTTTTTCCCATCATCTTAAATATCACAATCACACAGTCAAGGTACCAGATGATATTTCTCTTCTTCATAACATCCCAGGTAGAGATTATCTCAAACTTGACCTTTTTGAGGATTTGGAGATAGTCAAGAAAAAGAAAAATAGCCCCAATTGTGTTAATCGTCACACCAGCATCAACAGAGACTTCGTCTTACTACATCGACAATTATTCTCCTGATCTAACTTTCTTTCCTTTAACTACACATCCAGTTTTACTTACTTCTACATTTGTTTCTATTTTCCCATAGCTTAATATCACCATATATATTCCGCCAGACTTAACTCTATTCTTGTCACCATTAATACACTAACATCTCCCTTTTCCAATATCCAATTTCCCATCTTCTCTAATAACTACCATCTTAACTCATCACACAGGATTTCTTATAAATAGTCACTTTACATCTATCAATCTCTTATCACAATCAGTTTCAGTATCCCCAGCTTACATCTTTACATTCATCTCCTATTTCTTTTCCTTTCTTTTTCTTTTATTTCTTTTTACTCGATTCATCTTCCATAAATTTCAAACCAATTTTTATCTACACTTACTCATACAAAGAAACAATTAGTTAATAACATTCTTTTTATCGCCTTAAAATGATTCATTAATTTCAACTACCTAACTTAGATTTTGCCTTACCCTGGTATACCAAATTTATTTTACATCACAGTCACTCATTGTTTTATATTCTCCCAACTGTTTTAAAATACCAAAAATTGCTATTGATCCTTCTTCTTCTTCTGGTTCCTATCCGTTTCGGATGTTGGAAATCATATTGGCAATCATGACCTTGCTCGCTGCGGCTCGAAACAGCTCCGTTGAGGTTTTCTTAAACCATATTCTTAAATTCCACAACCATGATATTTTCCTTCTACCGGGTCCTCGCTTACCTTTGACTTTACCTTGCAATATAGACTGCAGCAGGGAGTAACGGTGCTGATTTCTCATAACGTGTCCCAGATATTGCAATTTTATGCGTTTGATCGTAAACACAATCTCTGGTTCCTTCTTCATTTTTTCTAGAACTTCCTTGTTCGTGATCCTTGCTGTCCATGATATTCTCAGCATTCTTCTATAAAGCCACATCTCAAATGCTTCAAGTTTTTTAATAGTGGTGTCTGTGAGCGTCCATGCCTCCGCCCCGTACAACAACACAGAGAAAACATAGCATCTCAAATGTCTTATTTTTGTATCTAGGGATATGTTGTGACTTTTGAAGATGGCGCTCATTTTGTTAAAGACCGTTCTTGCCTTTCCTATGCGGCACTTTATTTCCTGTACATTGCTCCACTGTTCGTTTATAATAGTTCCCAGGTAGCAATACTGTTTTACTCGCTCTATCTGCGTCCCATTAATGTATAGATGAGCCCCATTTATATTCTCTTTGCTGATAATCATTTGTTTCGTTTTGTGGGTATTAATGTTTAGTCCGTACTGTTGACTGTACTCGTTTATTCTGTCCATTAGCCTCTGAAGTCCCTCTAAACTATCTGCTATCACCATCGTGTCATCATTGATCCTACTACACACAAAACAAAATTCTTCACTAAAAACGCGTATTCACAAACTTAAGCACAATGACTTTTGCTCCTACTACATCATTCCACTTGACATTGACGGGTACTAACTGATTTTTCATACCATCTTTCTATCAGTTAGCCCTAGACTCCAGCACAGATCAGAGGTAATGTAAGTCGATAAAATCTCACCAGCTACAGGGGGTCATGTAAGATGCCCCCATTTTCATTTTTTATTAATCAACAAGTTACCAGTCTATTGCATTTACCTTTATAAATACCATGAGGATTGTTTTTTCATATTGATGTCCTTCCAATGTTTTTATGTGGCCATACAATGTTTTTAATAACTTTTTATGTAAGTAGTAAAAAACCAACGTGTTCTTTATATATATATTTAAATTTTAACTTACTTGTTTTTTAATATTGGTATTTTTACTCTCTCTTTTAGTAAACTGATGATGGAATGATTCAATTCCGAAAAGATCTTCTTTAAAATAAAAATTTTAAGCTTTTAATAAGCATTTTTTATACCTTAATACACACGAACACCACGTGCTTTGTATTCAACAGGTATACTAGCCACTCCTGAATATCTCCACTTCATGGTTTGTTCCAGTTTCACTTTTAATACTAGGTAATGAGTAAGGAATATCTAAAAATACGGATGCGTTCCAATAACATGGGCTTTGGGGACAAAAAGATGCCAGCAGATTTTTTGAAATCCACTGGGACATATATGTCCACACAGTAACGCATTTGCTGACCAGCCTATGCGGTTAGTTGCGGCTTCTATTTCGTGATTTCGTGTTGGGAATTTGCGTATTGTGATTTTTGGCTGTTTTGAGATTTTTTTGTATATCTCGGTACCGATTAAATATTTTTGACTGGAGCAAGAGAACTAAATGCTATTGCAGCTTTTATTCGGCGTGGTAAGATATTTAAATCTTTTTTCTTTTTGTGTTTACAATATTTTTTTTAAATCAAAAACAAAATGCGAAAAATAGTCATACATTTCATGTAGTATTCTACAATCGCATATTATTTGTTTTAATTAAAACTATTCTATCGCTTTCTTTGACAAAATTCTCTTTAAGCCGTCCCTGGATTGCATCAAGTGTAAAGAAGAAGGTATAATCACTTGGATGACCCAGTGGAATGCTGCAGGACCACGGATTCATTCGCTACTATAAGACTAAATTTAAATAAACGTATTATTATTGTGCGTTCCTAGGTACATCTAGTGCCACTTTTCCTGAGACATATTTTAGGATTAACCGGATTCGAATTTTGAAGTGGGTAATATGCGAGTGAGTTATTACTAATTTTAAATGCATATAAATCAAAGAGAACACTAATCTTTCCTCTCATAAATAATACATTTTTAAGGTTGTCAGGATTCGAAACAATATTTTAAAAATGTTTTGTCTTTATTAGCATTGGATATATGTTCCGTACTGGAGGTCTCGTGTATAAGGAAAGCGCTTTATTTATTAGGAGAATAAAAAAATATTCTTTATATTTGCTGAACAATTAGAATACCTACTAGTAAATGAGCTCGCCACTTTTTATGTGTTTATTATCATTTCAAATTTTTCAAAAAAAAAATATACGAATACGTTAAAATTAATTTTTATTTTAATTAAATAATACAAACAGTTTTTATTAGTTATACAGACAAACAGTTTTATTAGTTCTTCTTCTTCTTAAAGTGCCTATCCGTTCCGGATGTTGGCGATCATCACGGCTATCTTTACTTTATTTATTGCAGCGCGGAACAGTTCAGTGGTAGTCGTGTTATACCACTTTCGTAAATTTTGAAGCCAGGAAATGCGTCTTCTTCCCGGTCCTCTCTTACCATTTACTTTCCCTTGGAGAATCAGCTGGAGAATGCCGTAACGTTCTTGATTTCTCATTACATGTCCTAGATATTCCAGCTTTTTAGTTTTGACGGTCATGAGAATTTCACATTCTTTCCCCATTCTACGCAGGACCTCCACATTAGTAACTCTGTCAACACAGGATATACGTAAGATGCGCCTATAACACCACATTTCGAAAGCTTCGAGCCGATTCATAGATGCAACAGTCAGTGTCCATGCTTCCATTCCGTAGAGCAGAACTGTGAATATGTACCAGTTCAATAGACGGCATTTTGTTTTTAATGATATGTCTCGACTGTTGAAAATGGTTCTCATTCTAACGAATGCTGCTTTTGCTTTTATTATTCGCTGTTTAATTTCTGTTGAGTGGTCCCATTGGCTATTTAAATTGGTGCCTAGATATGTATATTGCTCGACTCTTTCGATATTCTGTTGGTTGATTGTAAGTTGAGCGTTTAGTATTGGTTTTTTACTAATTGTCATAAATTTGGTTTTCTTTATGTTAAGAGCTAGTCCGTATCTGTTGTTGACTTCTGTTATGCGATTTGTTAATATCTGTAAGTCATTCAGATTATCGGCAAAAACTATAGTGTCATCTGCATATCTAATGTTATTCAACCATTCACCGTTTATTAGTATTCCTTTCGCACAACCGTCTAAAGCTTCCTTAAATACCCATTCAAAATAAATGTTGAACAACAATGGAGACAAAATACAGCCCTGTCGTACTCCACGTTCTATTGCAATTTTATCAGTTAACTGGTCTTCTATTTTGATTTTGGCCGTTTGATTGTAGTAAATGTTTCTGATAATTCTAAGATCTTTGTTGTCAATTCCAATTTCTTGCATTAGAGTCATTAATTTGTCATATTTTACTCTGTCAAATGCCTTCTGGTAATCTATAAAGCATACGCATATGTCACAATTCACATCCCTGCATCTCTGAAATAGCACCTGTACAGCAAAAAGGGCCTCCCGTGTTCCCAGAGTATCACGAAATCCGAATTGTGTTCTTGTTAGTTGTTCCTCACATTTTGTATATATTCTTTTGTGAATGACCTTTAGAAATGTTTTAAGTAAATGGCTCATAAGGCTTATAATTCTATAGTCTTCGCACTTTCTCGCATTGGGTTTTTTTGAAAGAATAATAAAAGTTGATACTAACCACTCTTGGGGAACCACGCCCGTATCATATATACTGTTAAATATATTTGTCAACCATTTTATGCCATCATAGTCCATAAGTTTTAAGAATTCTGAGTGAAAATTATCAGGGCCTACTGCTTTACCATCTTTGGTGCTTTTGATGGCATATTTTACTTCTTCGACTGTAAATGGTGGTCCAGATTCGCAATTGGTGTTTGTTGTAATACCAGTGTTACTTCGTATATCTCCAAAAGTTTTTTCTACGTATTTAATCCAAATATCTCTTTTATGCTCTATTTCCAGTACTATGTTTCCCTGATTATCTGTCAGGAATCCAGTGTTCTTGTATTTATATAAGCCTGCCGCTTCTTTAATCTTTTTATGGAGGTTAAATGAATCATGTTTTTGTTGTAATGACTCTATCTCTGTACACTTCGAGCTAAACCAATTTTCTTTTGCTATTTTAATAGCCCTTTTTATTTCGTTATTTATGTTGTTGTAGTAATTCTTATTATCTTTAGCGCTTCTTTCAGGTTTTTAGTATTTCTCTGTTATTTCTTGACTTACTTTGTGCAAATTTTCTAGTTCTACATCTGTGTTATCTGTTTCTGTACGGGCCCATGGTTTTTCTGTACGAGCCCACGTTTTTTCTTTTAGGCGTTTTTGTACTTTTTCCTTTACTGTTTTATTTTTCAGTTGGTTAATATCGTACTTCATAATTTTTGGTCTTTGAACTTTCTTTAAACTAAGTTTCATTTTGGCGATAAGTGGATTGTGGTCCGAATTTATGTCGGATCCCGGGTACGCTTTAACAGATGTTATAGAGTTTCTAAATCGTTTGTTAATAAGAATATAGTCTATTTTATTTCGTACTGTCTGATCTGGAGTATCCTGAGGAGATTTCCACGTATATAGTCGTCTTGGAGGAAGATCATAAAAGGTGTTTGTCACTACGAGCTGTTCTTCAGTTGCAAATTCAATCAAACGGTCTCCGCGTTCATTACGTTCCTCTAGACCAAAGGATCCCACTAAATTTTATTAGTTATACAGAATAATCTTGAACCTTAAAAAACCATAACAAACAATAGAACTTATTATCTACATCACATGAAAATTTTGATTTCGGCCCCTTCTTCTGACTGATTTTTCTGTCTTCGTCAGTGCTTATTTTTGCATGACATACTACACATTTTCTATGATATTTTGAAGAAACTGTATGAAAAATCTGTTTTCCAGGCATTCGTTTTGGCGACTTTTAGCGACCCTAGTAACCGCAGAGCTACTCAATAGACCCCACAAATTACCCCAGACCGTGTTGATTGCAACATTGATTACATCAACTGTATTATAATCAACAAAATTTATAAATACTAATTACTGTTGGTCAAAACTCTTTTTCGATAACCAAAAGAGATTTGCCCTTGACACAATACACTGTTAGTCTGAAAAAAATGTCTCTTTAGAAAAACATTGCTCTTTTACTGGTGATCGTTTTATTAAATGACGGAATTGTCGCTATATTCTTCTCGATCCTGTACTGTAAGTTGATCTATTAATAAGCCAGTTCATTGTCGAAAGTGTTTGTCTCTTTCCTTCTATCTTTCCATTGAGTATTAACTGCAGTATCCATTATCTGCTATATCTTATGATGTGGCCAAAGTATTCAAGTTTTTTTTTTATGATTTTACCTTTGCCTTGCCCTATTCTGTTTAATATTTTTTTTTAAATGTGGTAAACCCATAATATTTTAACCATTCTACGATAAGACCACATCTGGAAAGCTTTTACTTTGATCATCATAGTAAATAATATGATCTCCTTTTCACATCCGTATTGGATGCTCATAGTATTTTAGGAACAATTCTTAGTTGCAGGTTCGGCTGAGAATTGCAGAGTATATGACAAAATATATGGAACACCAGAACACAATTCAACAAAACTTCCGTATTTAAATGAATATCAATAGAGTCTTATAACTTTATTTCGTCAAACCCTGCGCCGTCAGAGACTCAGGCTCTTTAATCACACAAAATGGTCGGTGAATGTCTCTGACTTATTTCCCAGTTCAAGTGGATAGCTACAGAAGGACATTCTACTCTGATGGCCACAAAAGAAAACGATTTAATAATGTCGTTTACGGTTTCAGCAAAAGCTTTGCTACCGCTTTAATAAACTGAAAGGCCAAAATATATGGCGCAACGCCAAAATATAAATCAGAGACATTCACCGACCGTTTTCTATGTAAATTTGTATCAGTCCAGGTCTTAGACACAAAAAGTTGACGAATTGTGCTCTTGTGCCATACATTTTGGCCTTTTAATTTCTCAAAGCTATAGTAGAAAAGCTTTTGCTCAAAACCGTAAACTTTTACACATTTGATATAGCTCATAAGACAGAAAGCGACATTATTGAATCGTTTTAGTTTATGGTCATCAGAGTGGATTGCACATTTGTGTTCATTATTAATGAAGATACTGTATAGTGACGTTTTGGTAGTCGCCTTGTTTGTTTTTTTGTATCTAAATATATTCGTTATATCCTTTTCTTTCATTTGCTATGTCGCATGTTAGGATTCTTTCAGTTGTTTATGTTGTACTCAGCCGGAGGCCTTCTTTAAGTCAATAAATCAAAATTTGTCTTTTAGTTAATCTATTTTTATTCGTAGTGTCGTATGAGATCTCGTATGTCGTATACGTTCATTAATAATGAAAACATTTTGTAGTGCTCTTTTGGTAGTCGCTTTGTTTGTTTTTTCTATTGTTTATTGAAGGTATACTTCTATACGCATGGTCGGCGTTGGAAATTTGCATGAGAGTGAATCTGTGAAACCATTACATATGTAAGATAATGAGTAAGAGAGAGACAGAAGATATATTTTCTCTCTCTTCCTCTCTCGAGCATAAAAATGTTCCTTTTGTATATATATTTAATAATATATATATATATATATATATATATATATATATATATATATATATATATATATATATATATTATATATATATAATATTGTATATATATATATATATATATATATATATATATATATATATATATATATATATATATCTTCTTCTTCTTCAGTGCCTTATCCGGTCCGGATGTTGGCGATCATCAAGGCTATCATGGTTTTGTTGACTGCTCTGCGAAACAGCCCCGCTGAGGTCATCCCAAACCATTGTCGGAGATTTTTCAACCACGAGATACGACGGCGTCCCGGTCCTCTTCTGCCAAATACTTTACCCTGCATAACAAGTTGAAGAATTCGATATTTTTCTTCGTTCCGCATCACGTGGCCGAGGTACTCAAGCTTGCGTTGTTTAATTAAATTAAGCACTTCTTTTTCTTTTGTCATGCGCTGTAGGACCTCAACGTTGGTGACATGGTCCACATAAGATATTTTTAGTATCCTTCTGTATATCCACATCTCGAAGGCTTCGATTCGTTTTTCAGTGGCTTGCGTCAGTGTCCAGGTTTCAACTCCATACAGTAACACTGGAAGAACGTAGCACCTCACTATTTGCATATATATATATATATATATCAAATATTATATATAATATAATATGTATTAATATTATTAATTATGTGATATGTTTTGTATTATTTAAAATCAAACGTTTATAATTATTTTAGGCTTTTGTATTTCAAAATAATCAATTTTACCGAGAACTGTCAATTTTGAAATCCATTAGTGTCATGTCTAATTGGCAAATCCTTTACGTGTCTGGTTCATACGCTGGTGGTTGTGAGTTCGAATCCCAATTATGAATTTCCTTTTTTATTTTTGAAATATTTAAAAACCTCACGTTAATCTTATTAAATATATGTAATATACGCAAAAAACACGCAATTTTAAAACAAAATAAAAATTTACAACATAATCCAAGTTGTTGGTTTTTTATTTTTATCTTCGTAAAGTAAGTTATGTATATTGGCAGTTTCAAATACTTATGAATATTACATTTTAATTTATATTGTATTATTATATTGAATTATGTTGCAGTGTATTTGTTGTATTGTAATTTTTATATTAATAACAAAATAAACAATGCATTTTACTGCAGACTTGCAGAGTATGTGTAATTTTTTTTTGCATTCAACTACTTTTATACATATATAAAAATAAAAATATATATTTTTATTAAAATATTGATACAATCCTTCATTTACTATACTCCTATTACAGGTCAAATGTTTATATACAGCAAACGATGCACCATACTCTGAGATAGCGCG
>NW_027312553.1:0-28349 GCF_040954645.1 Diabrotica undecimpunctata | reverse complement strand
ACGCGCTATCTCAGAGTGTAATGAGAGATACAACCTACTTCAATTGATTATACAAGGGAAAATCCAGGGCAAGAGAAGTGTAGGAAGAAGAAGAATCTCATAGTTGCGTAACTTGAGGGAATGGTACGGGTTGCACATCAATTCAACTATTCAGAGCAGCAGCATCTAAGATCAGAATAGCCATGATGATAGCCAACCTCCGTCGCGGAGATGGCAAGTGAAGAAGAAGTCTAACCTTATATAAGGAAAAAATCAAAGCACCAATCATTCACATCAAAACAACTCCTCTCTCAGTTATCATCAATCTACAGCCCACCTGGAAATCCCATTTCAAGCGAAGAGTATCACGATTTCATACAAATCCTTAAATCCAAATTGAAGCAGGAGTAGCAGCAATTGTAGCAGGACTAGAAGTAGCAGGAGACTGACATGCCAAACACACCCATGGGGTTCAAGATTAATCACGCCTAAAGGTCAAGCAGTTATAAATATCATCCAACAAAATAACTTAAGGTACTTATCAACAGGAGAACCCACATACTGGCCTATGGACCCCAAAAAATCCGTATAATAGATAGATATCCAATAATGACAATAGAGTCAAACTTCGATTTAACATTAAATCATAGCACAATAATAATAATTTTAAGTATACATATAATATGGAGAACACCACCATCCAAACTTACAACTAAAGAAACAAACTGGAATGTTTTCCAAAATTATGTAAATACATAGATCAGACTAGATGTTAGTATAAAAAAACCAAGATGTAGAGAAAGCAGTAGACTATTTAACAACAGTTTTACAAACAACATAATGTGAAGCAACACCACAGCGCCAAATAAGTGTGCAAGAATACCATAATATCCCCCTCCATATAAGAGAACTTGTAGCAGGAAAAAAAAGAGAGCTAGATGCATATGGCAATAAACGAGAAATCCACCAAATAAAACGTACATTGACAAGATATGTCATAGACAAAATAGAGCATTGCATGAAGAAAAAAACGACTCTTTCCAGTTTTATGTTATCGAACCTCTCACATGAAGACCACTCTATATAGAAAGCTACAAAAAATTTGAACGACCGACAATAACAAATTCACCTTTAAGAAAACAGATGTGACCTGGGCCCACAAAAAACGCAGAAAATATAATAGTATTCGCAGAGCATCTTGCAACTGTATTCGCAGCACCAGATACTAATAACGATAAAGATAGAATGTACCTCGAAACTACATGTCAACTGTCTCTTCCTCTGACAACATTTAATCCGACAGAGGTTTGACAACAAATAAAAATGCTAAATCCTAAGAAAGATGCTCGCTATGATTTGACTGGAGATTATTAATAATATACAACAGCATACTACGTCTTCGATAATTTCCAATACAATGGAAATTTATGGCTTGCGTTGCTCCCGCAACGCAACCAAATTCATATCGCCCTACTCCCAACAATGTCGAAAGTATTAGAAAGGCTACTATTAATAAAATCGAACAAGTTGTTCCCATAAACAAAATTATACCACAACACCAATGCGGATTAGACGTGAACACTCAATTACCCAACAATACCATAGAATAGTAAATATATTAAAACAACTCACAAAGAGAAAAAGTTTTGCGCTGGACGGTTTCTAGATATACAACAGGCATGTGATAGAGTATGGCATAAAGGTCTCCCCTACAACTGAAATTACACCCAACAGACCAACTATTGAACCACTGAAATTGCCACATAATAAAATCTGGCGTACCTCAGGGTAGCGTTTTGGGCCCATTTCTGTATCTGATATTTACAGCAGACGTTACAACCAGCAATAATACCTTCTTAGCTACTTTTGCTGATGACACGGGAATTTTGGCAATGAATATTGACCCTAATATAGCATCACAAAAAGTACAAAATCAGTACGGCTTAAGCGGTGGAAGATCAGTGTTAACGCTAGCAAATTAGTACAAATTACTTTTACAGCAAGAAATGTCCACAAGTTTTTATTAATAATACTGATTCCTATAAAACCAGTTGTTAAATACTTGCTGTTTTAAATCCTAAAAATATGAACTTGCTGTTTAACAAAAGATCTCAGTTATCCCTTAAAAATAAACTGCTTCTGTACATACTAGCTAGTAGCTAGCATATACCAATTTGGGCATATAAAATAGAACTATGGGGTTATAGTAATCCTTCAAATACAAAGATACTTCAAACATTCCCAATCCAAAAAACTCTTCACAATGATCAGGACATTCCCTTACTTAAGGACTTAATAAAGAATCACTTAATAAAATATAAAAATCGCACCACTGATCACAACAACGAACTGATAAATAATGTACTCACCCAACCACTTGCCGAAAGAAGATTGAAGAGAGTATGGCTAGAAGACCTACCGCAACAATACTTAGAGGACCGCCACTGGATAGTACCTAACTTTACTTACAGACTATTTACTTATGATTCTGTGTATAGAGTAGATACAAACTTGCTATGTAACAATCAAAAAACTTCTTGTAGTTTTGATTTTTAGTCGTGGTAATATTTTGTATTTGTTTTTCGGACCTCCTAGTGGATTCTAAGTAATCGTCTCTAATAGAATATCTTACCGCTTTATGACACTTTTATCTTTGTCCTTAAGAGAGCACTCGGCTGTATAAAGAATACCTAGTTAAACTAAGCTTTATGCGAGTCTAATTTTGAAGATATTGAGTTATTTTATTTTTTTCAGATTTTTTCTTTCGAAGATATTGAGTTATTTTATTTTTTTCAGATTTTTTCTTTAGTTAACCATACAGCGCATTTAATTGAGTGTCAATAAACCAGCAATCCGTTTGTATAAAATAGCCACAACAAAAAGGGCAATAGAACGGCAATGTTAAGTATACGGCTGTCAGATCAGTGGCGGCCCGTAAATTTAATGGTGGGGCACTATTATTTATAGCGGCAAATACGAAATATATATATATATATATATATATATATATATATAATATATATATATATTATATATATATATAACGAGTTTATTACAGCTGCCACCATTTCTAGCAACCTAGCTTCCAACGCTTGCGATCGTTCCAGTCATCTACTTGTAGACCCCTATCTTCCATTGCACCTTTTACTTCTTGTCTCCACGATCTTCTTGGTCTTCCCTTTTTCCTGCGGTTGGTATGGATCCACTGTAAACATTCTCTTTGGCCATCGTTGATCATTCATCCTTTCTACATGGCCATACCATATCAGCCTTTTGCATTCTATAGTTTCCAAGACGTCAATGTCTATGCCCATACGCTCTCTGATTTCAGTATTCCTTACCTATCTCTTCTAGTGAGTTGGCAACATCTTCTTCAATAATTCATTTCCATTGCTTTTATTTTGGATGGGTCATTTTTATTTATTACCCAAAGCTCTAAACCATATGTAGCAATGCTTTCTATGATACTTTTGTAAATCCTAATTTTTGTGTTTCGGGTGATGTGGTTATTCCAAAGTATACTATTCAGTTGACGTATTGCTGAATTTCCTTGACCAATTATAGTAGCTAGTTTCTTTTGTATCCGACCATTGTTTGTAATGTTTACACCGAGATATTTATAGCTATCAGTATTTTGGAATTTGTTTGCTTCCTAGTTCTAAGTACTTTCCTTCACCTCCCACTACTACGTACTCTGTTTTTGATGGATTAATTGATAAGCCCCACTTAGTATATTCTTCATCTATTTTTCGTAACATGTAGTGGATATTATCTTGATCTTCTGCAAGTATTACTTGGTCATCAGCAAAATGCAAGCTGTACAGTGTATGGTCTCCAATTTTAACACCCATAGGTTCACATTTTCTTTTTCAAATACCCAAAACCCCCTCCAAATAAATCTTAAAGAGTGTAGGTGCAATGCAACAGCCTTGGCGAAGTCCGTTGGTCACTTTTATCTTTTTTGTCACTTTTTATCCAATCTTTATTACACTCGTCATATCATCGGTCAACTCCCTTACAGCACTAATGTAAATATAAAATTATCGACGTAAAATAAGAAATTATTGACCAAAAAATATTAGTAAAAGATAAAAATTGCTAGCTACATTTTCACAGTAAATTTACCCATGTACCGATGATTCCAATGCATTCAAATGCTGAAACATAGCGAGTATCACGTATAATGTGCTTATTATGCGAGCGTTTCATTATGTATAAAAATCTACATAAGAAAACTGTCAAATGAAATACATACCTACAATAAAATAATAAACAGACATGAAACAGAAACAGAATGTAAACCCGCCATGAAAAAACTTAAAATTTAATCAAAAACACGTGTTTTAAATTTAAAACAATAAATAAACGTCCAGCAGTATGGCAATCCGAAGAATAGTCAACAGACGTAATACATTTTCGTTCTTGGAATTTTCTTCGTAAATAGTATACAAGATCACAAAACCGATGAATATGTCCAAAATTTGTTTCCCCTCAAAATTTCATCGACTGGTGTAAAAACCATATCCTACGTTCAAATCCCAAAAGGCTACATCACATGAGTAAGGGTCACTTTAAAGGAAAATCGTTTGAATGGAGACGATCCCGAATAGAATTGGATATTGACCAAGAGAATCAGAACCGCTTAAGTAGATATGTTCGGGCCCGTTTTTGTGGGAGCTTGATCGGAAATATTCGACGATTCTTTTTCAATACTTTCGAAAAGCTCTCGTTGGGAATACTGATCATTCATTTGTGCGGTCTGTAAATAAGCAGGGAGACTTGTTTGTACGACGATCTTTTTCAAAAGAAACACGATCAGTTATACATTTATGTTAAAATATTTAAAAGTGTATATGTACTATTTAAAAACGATTTTATATATTTTAATTTCCAATAAAAATAGTAAATATTATTATAATGCCACAAGAAATTTCAATACAAAAATATAGAGGACATATCATACTATCAAATGTATCAATACATTTTACTGAGGACGATTCTTTTCTAAATGAGTGTTGATTAAACTATTATATATATTTAATATATTTACAGCTAATTTGGCCCAACACCGAAAGGTACAAATGGGTCTACTGATTAAGTAATGTAAAGTATAGCTAATTTACTTTATAGTAACACCTGAAACTAAATTGAGAAGACTGAAAACTGCCTCACCATCAATTAAAGATTTCTGCCGACCTTGCAACCACAAAATAATTGAGATGATGTAAACTTCACTTTCCGTGTTTTAGACATACTGTACAAAAATAAACAAACATTTAATTTTATTTTTATTTAGGTTTGGGAGTCAATTACCGCATGTATAAACTCGAATCACAAATAAATAATCTTTGAAGAAAGTACTCCAACTTTTACTTTTGCAAAACACACGTGTAAATGATTTATATTAAACGTTTTATAGCTTCTAGATCAAATGACCCCTGTCGGAATTGGCTATCGCGAATACGGCCATGCAGAATGCTGTACTGCCCTATTAAGAAAGAACCCCGTATCTCCACCATAGCTAGTTTTGAGAAAACGCGATTAAAGATTTTGGTTAAATCCCTTGTGCTTTTGGTACAATAATAAGACAAAATCATTTACGGTAGAGTGTGTAGCATGGTAGTTAACTTTTTTCAAAAAAAAAATTGCAAAATTACCATATGGGACATTAGTTAGCGACATATATGCTAACGAAGCCTATGAATAAAAAGTTTTTATTTGCATACTGGTCTAGGTTGCTTACTAGGCTTTTTTAAATTAATGTTGCTCGCTAAAATGTTAATGATTTATATGGTTTATTAAGTTTATCATTTTAATATCATTTAATATCATATCACAATAAGTATTAAATATTTTTGTTACACGAAACTAACTACATCAGCTGAACATAGTTATGGTAGTATGTAATATATTTTGAAAGAGCTGTAGATAAGAAAAAACCCCCCTAGGGAAAACTATATACATCATAAACAAGGAAACTGTTTCAAAGGCATTAATATATTTTTTGCGTCGACTGTTTCATATTCACTTTTCATCTGGAACTCCCTTAGTTGTTCTTATTCCTTATATAAATTATATAAATGGACTGAAAACGTAAACCGTCTCATGGGATTGGGGCGAGTAGACTGTTTGTAGTCACTTGAGATTTGATATGTACAATACAATGCACTTTTCTGGCATAAAAGAATGCAGTTTTAAAGAAAAGCTATGACGCGTGGCAGGTCTGTTCCCTCTCGGAAAATCTAACAAGGAAATATGTTCGAATAAAACATAAAACTACATAAAAGTGGTCATAAAATACCAACGTATCACATAATATATATATATATATATATATATAGTATATATATATATATATATATATATTATATATAGTAAACTCTTAAATATTGTGTAAATCTGCAAGAAAAACTCTAATGAGTATCAATTGTTTCGCCGAACGTTTTCGCCAACGATAATTAATTTGGCTTCTTCAGGGCTGAAAGAGAAAAAATTATAATTAGCTAGCTTTCTCTTGTAGTTCCTTCTCCTATCGGAGGTTGGCTATCATCACAGCTATCCGTACCTTATTGGCGGCTGCTCTAAAAAGATCTACTGAGCTTCAACTATACCACTCTCTTAGGTTTCTCAGCCAGGAAATTCTTCGTTTTCCTATGGATCTTTTACCCTTGATTTGCCTTGCGTTATGAGCCTTAATATCTCATATTTCGCACCTCTGGGTAATGTGGCCTAAATATTCCAGCTTTCTTGTTTTGATGTGCTTTATACCTTGCAATCCTTTTGTAGCCTTATTATGTCATTAGCTACCATATTTATCTATTTGGTGTATCCAAGGGCTGACCGAAAAAACTAGTGCAACTACATTTAAAAGAATCCATTCTTTGAGTTGTCGGCAATAATTAAATTTCTGCTTATTGAAAAGTTCACATGTGAGGTGTCTGTTTTACCAGAACGCATGCGCTGACATATCAAAGAAGTTTCTATGATTATTTGTAATGTCGTTTAGGTTCATTGGTTTCTTCCTAATCGTTCCCACTACTGTAATATACATATATATATATACATATAAAGGCTAGAACAGAAAATACAAATGGAGAATATCGAAAATTAAAGCAATGTAGAGACTAGCGGGAGAAAACTTAACAATAATATTCTGGATGCTGCCTGAGAAGCCCTTGGAACAAAAATAATAAACAAAAAGTGGTCAACGAAAACACCATGGGTTACACTAGAGGTTAAACAAAAATATCACCAAAAAAAAGAAAGCTTTCCTAAAATATAAGTCAGAAAAAACTAATGAATCATATGAAGAATATAAAAGAATAAGAAGTGAAACTCATCAATTGGTAAGAAAACACAAACAGAGTACTAGGAAAGATTCACAAAAGGACTAGAGATGGATTTCTAAGGACAACAGAAACAAGTATAGCGCTTCATAAGATAACGAAGAAGCGAAATAAAAGAACTAGTTGAAATAAAACACATACAAGAGGATACATGGGTGGCCTTCTTGACAGAAAGGTTTAAAAAACAAAACGAGGAACCTTTACCAGAAACGCCAAATATAAATAACTAAGGAAAAGGCCGAAATCTCCCAAAACGATGTAAAAATAGGAATAAACAAATTAAAAAACAGAAAGTCACCAGGAGAAGATCAAATACCAAATGAACTCTTAAAATATGAGGTGATCACCTTGTATACCAACTGCAACTTCTTATTAATAAAATAATCACCAAGAACAGAATACCAAATGAATGGAGGAGAGCGATCATGGTGATGTTCTTCAAAAAAGGAGATAAGAAAGACCCCAATATCGAGCAATAAATCTATTAAATACAACACTCAAATTGACAACAAGAATAATAGCAACAAAAATAAACGAACGAATATCTCTGCAAGAGGAGCAGCAAGGATTTCGGACAGGAAGATCATGCAAGGATGCAGGTTTTTGTAATAAGACAAATAAAAGAAAAGTCGCTGGAATACAACAAACCAGCATATATGTGTCGAAAGCGTTTGATAGAGGGAGAATTCGGGACGCGATACATTTATTATATGAAAAGGAAATATCACTGGATTTAGTAAAAACCATTGAGAATATATATAAAGATAACATAGCTATGGTAATATGGAAAGGAAAACTATCGCAACCTATCAAATATGAAACTGGCATTAGACAAGGAGATTCGCTGAGCCCATTAATATTAAATCTGATAATGAATGAAATCATAAAGAAAGTTAAAAAAAGAAGAGGATATAGAATGGGAGAAAAGGAAATAAGGATAATATGCTACGCCGACGACGCCTTAATAACAGCCGAAAATAAAGATCACCTACAAAGATTTATTAAAGAATCGAAGATACGGCGCTCATTAGAACATGAAGATCTCAACAGAGAAAACTAAAACGACAGTGATATCAGCGGAACCGAGACGATGTAAACTAGTCGTAAATAACAAAATAATAGAACAAGTGATGAAAACTGAATACTTGGAAATAAAACTGTCAAGCTACGGAAAAGTGAGAGAAGAAGTACAAAAACAAGTAAACATGAACAACACAATTAGGAGAAACAAATACCTCACAACGGAAACGAAAACCAGGATATATAAATCAACAATAAGACCGATAATGACGTACACAGCGGAAACCAGAGCAGATACGGTGAAAACACAAAGACTACTGGAAACAACAGAAATGAAAGTCTTACGAAAAATAACAACCAAACTCTAAGAGACAGAGTAAGAAGTGAGGAAATACGAGCGATATGTTGTATAGATGAAATAAACAATGGAAGAAGATCATTGGACGACCGAGGAAAAGATGGTCAGACAACGTCAATTGAGGGTAAAAGCCGAAGTAAAACAGGCATTAAGCCTATTTATAATTAGGAAGAAGAAGAAGAAGATATATATAAATATTAAACCTAGAGCTAAGATCAATACTATTTTAAAAATTAATATTAAAATCACCAGTCTTCCGGGTTGATTTCCATAGCGCCGAGCTTTCTACATCCTCCCTGGTGTCTTCTTCTGGGCTTCCGAGGTCTCAATTTTCCGAGCCCACAGACACTGCTACAATGATTTATATTCAATTCCCTACTTTGTTCACAATTGTCTAGCCTATTAAATACTGGTTTTCAAAGGAAATTGCACATTCCTTTACTGCACGGACATCTAAAATGAAGTATAGAAGAAGAAGAAGACAAATAAGAAGACAGCTTATCCGTAATATGGAGTTATTTCTTGCGAAATGCGGTCTACGAACCCAGAAATAACTGTAACATTACATAACATATTCAATGAGTTCCTTCTTCGTTGGAGTACTTATAAAATCCCATACTGAAATAATTATTTTTAATGCAAATAATTTTCCGAACTAGGGGAATAGAGACTATCGACAAATTAATCACTAAATCCGAAGACCATCTCGTCGAAATTTGATGAAGATAAATATTTGTTAAAAATATTTCTCGCAGCCGATACTGAGCAAACTTTTTCAGTTGATTTACGGAAATATTAGGCAAATTCGAAAGCGTTGCTAAGAGCCCCTTTATTTCATCGCGACACAAAACTTTGTTCGGGAGTAAACAAACGATATAAATTGTTGTTAGCATTGTGTCATGATCCGGCGAAAATTAAAATAGTAGAAAAGTTTTTCCCTCATCGCGGATTTCTCGAAGTATCTACACTAAAAAAAATATCGCATTTTATAAATTCGAAAAATTTAATATATTTTTTTAATCTTATCCGGGCAACACATTTACTTACGTAACCGGGCAACTCGGGTCCATTGGGCCCACCACTGTTCTTGAATGTACTATCATATTTACCCATATATTTCTAATAATATTTTTTAATTTTTTATTAAAGTTAAATTTTAATGTCTAGATTTTAAAAAAGGTGCTACTAAAGGTGCACATATGCCAATTCACATGAAACAAAGGAGATGTGCCCTTTGCCAGCACTCGAAAAGAATCACACCAGTCTTCCTGGAGCTGTTCAACATGTATATAGGACTGTGCCTTAACGACAAAAAATTGTTTCTCTTTACACCATCAAAATAATGTTCTATAGTCCATTCCATCATATTGTAGCACATTATGTATGGCAAATCCCTAAACTGTTCATACGGGTGACTCAATGAAAAATAGATATTTGTCAATAAGGTTTACAGAAGTATATAGGAAAACAATTTTAAATTGAGTATGACCACCAGGTATAAAAGTTGAAACAGAATAAAATTACAATAGTTTTGAGGATTACTAATCCCTAAATAAAGTTCCCAGTATGTTGCCAGAGTGATGGAGATTAACAGGTACTAATGAATTTGCAAGAAAGTAAGATGTTTATTTTAGGGTTATATATAAAATAATTTGTGGCCGTAACAGGGGCCAATTTGTAAAAAATGAATATTATTTAATCAAATTCCATTTTAGATTCACTGCTTTCTTCAGAATCTAAGGAAACGTCAACTCCAATGTTAATTATACCGGGTACCAGAATTGCATCAGTCATATTATCCAAATTCCACATTTTATTTTCTTCCTTGTGAGCATGACTAACAGCTTTTTCCAATTTTCTGGAGTTACTTTTGATAAGGAATGTTCTAATAATTGTTGTAAGTCTCTAATTTAAAAGTTTTGTTGTTGCGTCCGACTTCACCCTTTACTTGAGACCATATATTTTCTATCGGATTCAGATAACAGTGATATGAGGGTAACGTAAAATAATTACATCACGATTTAATGCCATTTTATCAATTATATATTTTGTTAAGCTGCTTTTATGTTGCCTTACAATAGGTAAATATTTCTTTTTTGTCGAATTTCCTTGTACTCAATTGCGTGTTTATTCAACCATTCGATTATCTCTCCGATTCGAATCTCTATTCGATTTTTTCCATGCGTTGTGGTAATTGTTCTGTTAGTCTGGAATGGTAACTAGCATTATCCATGACTATGACAGATTTTTTTGGAATTAAATCCAACATTTGCTCAGAATATTCTTCAAAAACGTCAGCAGTCATTACCTCGTGGTAATCTTTTGGTTAATTTTGAGGCAAAACTTAATATTCCACCATTGACAAAACCGTATTCGTTTCCAATATGGGTTATTATGAGTCTGCGTCCTTTTCCAACGGGAATATTGGTTTATTCCAGTAGATACACCTTCGAGAATGCCTGACGGGAACTTTTCACATTGTATCAACCCATAGATATGGTACAGTATATCCTTCATTTAGCCAAGTCTCGTCCATATAAAAAATTGTTTTCCCTTCTTCTCGGACTTTTTAATAGTTCTAGATAATCTCGTCTCCAACATACAATGTAATCTTTTTCAATTAAAACGGATTTTCTTCTATTCTTTTGCCAACGAAATCCCATCTCTCTCAATAGTCCCCATAATTTCTTGTTGCTGATGATGATAACTCGTCGTTTTCTCTAATTAATGTTTGGATTTTGTCCAATGTTGGAAATTCTTTGTTAAAAAAAAATGAGTGGACTTATCATGTTTTCATGTATTTCTTCAATTCCAAGGGTTTACTCCCTCCACTCTTCTTGGGAGATGAAACAGTTCCTCTTTTCTTTCTTTAGGAATCGATAAATTGTTGCTTCTCCAACCCCTGTTATAGTTGAACACATGTTAACGATTTCACGAACATTACTTAAAGGGCGTGATGTACAAGTGCATCGTGTACATTTAATATTATATTTTTCTCTCTTAGACTGAAGGCATCTTTAAAACTCACTTAACCGGGATAAACCTGTTGTCGACGTCATTTTTAAATGCAAATAACAAAATATCGACACCAAAAACGTAGGTAGGTAAGACAGGAACAATGTACATCTACAAACTAAATGGAAGATGCAAACAATTTCTAATTTATAGTATTGGCATAAGCTGTAATGTGGCATAAAACTACTTAAACTATCATTAGTGAAGCCTCATCCGTAATTCCAGGTAATCGTTCAAAGAATGTATTCTTTTGGTGTCAGCCGATAACTGTATAGAAAACAATAATCACCTTTAAATTACTGTTTACATTAATTTATTTCGTGAAACGTTGAATTCTCTCGTTAATCCCAGTGTATAATTAACAATAATCGTGTGGCATATATACCGACGTTTCTTACGCACCAAAAAGGTATAGTGAGATTAGTGGACACTATTTTACAGAAGATTTTTTAAAAGATAATGAATGTTGACGGCATCTTAAAATATTAATTTTTTTTTATTTATTTCAAAACAAGTATAGGTGACGCCTATGGTTTTTTGACCTGTTGAGGATTTGCATACATAAGTGCTATCAATATGATGGAAGAGGACTATACTTTTGAAAGTATTTATTAACCGACGCCTACTGTCCTAATACTTATGACACGGTATATAGCTTTTGATAGCTGATAAAACAATTAAAAATATAATACCGTAGAACGGGGTGACTTGTTAATTTTTTTATATTTTCTTACGTAACTTTTGAATGGGTGATCCCAAAAATGTGGAAAAATGTCCATTGGGATGCATCTTATGTTTATGTAATTTATACTGTTAGTATATATATCTTTAAATTGCGGATGTTCTCAAAAAAAATAAGTAAGGGTATATCAAATCACCCTTGATGTGGGTCACTTTGATACCCTATTTTAAAATAGCTTGGACGATGCATAAAAGCTGTATTGGTGTCAATGTCAACCCATTTTAAATCGGAGAAGCCAATTTTTAGATATTTCAATTATAATTTTTGGGGTGACTTTGACAGCTGCTATAGGCACAATAATTAGTATATAATAAATAATTTTACAGGTAGCTAATACTTATTCAGGTAAAAAACATTTTAGCAAATTAGTAAAACAGTATAAAATAGTTAAAAAAGCCAAAAGAATGTATTTGAACGGAAACAAAATCAAAGTTATTTTCATTAACATCAACTCTGCCAGGAAATGTACATGTAGTTGCTGTTTCATTTGTTTCCAACCGATGGGGTCTTAAGAATTGCTAAGATTCATCGAAAGGAGCGTTAAAAAACGTCGGTCTCCACAACTTTAAAATGTTTATGGGTCTCATCCAGTGATTTAAGTCCAATGAGTTCGTATTCGTCAAAAGGTAATTTCTCTGTATCCTTCCGGCATATACGTAATTTTTACATTTTTGTTTACCTGACATAATTTTACAAGCACGTAAGTTCCAACATTCAATTCAGCAAGGGAGGGTGTTGTATTCATCTCATCTTCATATGATTGGTCCTCCACAGAATCTTCATTTTCAATTTCATTTTCGCTTTCACTATATAGCTGTTTAACTCGCTATCGGAGGAGCTGTCATCTGCCGTTATATGTCGACTACACTTTTACCAGGTTGGATATGAAGTTTCTTTTTACTTTGCCGTTTAGTAACTTCTATCTCGGACTTCTTATTCATCAGATAGTCTGTGAGGCTGTCGTTAATCAGAGGTTCTACATAATCAACATCATGGTTTATTGGTGTAATCTTACCCAAGACTTTATTTGGATCGAAAGGGACCATGCCACAAGCCTCGAACCCATTCTTCAAAACTCTCTCAATTGCACTTTTTTCACAATCTCCACATTTGTACTCAGTTTTTGCAATTGTCTGATCCATAATCCAAGCATTTTTTTAATAACGACGGAAAATGATCTTTAGGTACACCAGTAATTTTGGGGTGTCGCAATTTAATTCCGTCAAAACTTTCGCCAAGAGACTTTCATGGGTTTAAAAAAGACACATGCAAAGGCTGGCATATGTGTGTTGAATTACTGGAAAGGCACGCAAATTCAATATGTGCAATTCACCAATTCTAAAACATGATCTGAAAAGTGAGGCGCCAAGTTGTCGCCGATCATAACTTTGTTTACCTTCCAGCCGTCTTGCGTGGGGTAATAATATGGGCTCAAACCAGTCTGTAAACAAGTACCTCCATCCACCCATTTTTTGTTCGGTTATATCTAGCTCCTCTTGCGCAACATCCACTACTACAACAAGGAGAGCCCTGTGGACCTCCTAATGTCCATGCACCCCACATATGTTCGCTGCGATATATTATATAAGGGAGGGAGTAGTGTACCATCAGCAGCACCGCACATCATTATTGATGTGGCGGCTTTACTATGATTAGTGATTTCTTCTGGATATTTGGTCCCTCTTCTATAAAGCAATCTTCTTTTTCCCGGATCATCACTAACGTTGGTTCATCGTAATTGAAAACGTGTATGGAGGGCAATTTGAGAGAGTTGTTCTTAAATTATTGAAATATGATTCTATCGTTTCTTTTGTGACACCTGCCCGAGCTCTAGTAATGTTAGATGCAAGTCGTTCAGAGATTTGCTGACTATGTCTCTCTAAAAAAAGTTTTACCCGGTCGTTACCAGGATTTACCCCGTTTTTAAATTTAGAGATAATTCTTCCAGTTCTTTCTAAATAACTCTTAGTGAAAAGTTGTACATCTAGCGTCGATAATGGAAATCCCCAATCTGCACATTGACAATGCAGGACACGATTGATTTTTCCTCCAGCTCCGTCAACGCAGTTTGGTCCCCTGGCTTCATCACATGCTTCCCTTTGTATTTATTATATAAAGTACCATACGGAATTTTAAATCTTTCTGAAGCGGCTTTAACAGACACGTTTCCGTTTACTATTTGAAGCAGAGCATGTTCAAGAGTTTCGTCAGAGAAGTTCTTGTAGCTTCTTGATCCCAACTTCGTTTATAAACTCGCGGCATTTTTCTTTTCATGCAGATAATGACGAAATCCTGAAAATAATTAACGGTTTGAAGTTTCATTAAGCAAACTATAAAAAGAAATAAAGTATCAAAGTCACCCCGAAAAATGTATCAAAGTGACCCCGGATAAGAAATCATTCAATTTCATGGAGTAGTTACGGAAATAAGTTAGGTTAAATATTTTAAAATAGTGACAACTAGACCTACATTAAGGCAACATACACAAAATTACCTGCAATTCTATTGTAAGAGCTGTATGTTTAAATTTAGTAACACAATATAAAATCTTCAAATTCAAACAAAAACTTCAATGGTGAATTTACAACCGTATACTTTTGATATTGGCCACAAACACCTTCTGCTATAGTGAATCAACATGTGCACTGAAATAAAGTTCAGACAAACACCATAACGGACGAAACATTTGGGTTGTATACTCTGTTGAAACAAAATATTCATGTTTTATCAAAGTCACCTTATAGAATCAAAGTCACCCCATTCTACGGTACATTGTTATTAAAAATAATGATTTTATATAAAAAAAAAACCAAAAAACTTATTAAAAGTTAAAAAGAAAAAATAATTCCGGCTTCAAAAGGTTAAATCAATAATATTTTTAATTGAAAACTTATATTTTACAAAAACTTCCCAACTTTTACTGCCGTTAAAAACTTATTTTGACACAGAGAAAATGATAGCAAAAGTTTATGTATAACTTAATAAATTTAATTTTTGTTCGGTAAAAACAGTTTTAATAATAAAGCACCAAATGTTGTCATTAAAATAATAGAGTACAACACCGATTAACTCAACAATAAATAAAAAAAATCTACTTTTATGAGTGTAACCAATTAAAAAAGTTTTTCTTCATCATCGTCCTCAATTCTACGAAAATTCACATTCTCCATTCTATTTCCCCGAATCATACAACTCCCACTCGAGCAAAAGTTTGTGTCTGTACGAAGTAACCTCAAAATTTGAATAGAATGCGCGCGAACTCTGTAATACGTTATATTGTTCTCAGTTATACAATTTGAATTGTTTTGTTATGCAATTTTCCAGAGAATTGTGGGGCTCTGAAAATCTTTGGCGCACGGTTCTAATTTGATTGTGAGTTTTATTATCTCACCGTTACTTGTTATTATTACACAAGGTTCATACGTATATTACATTTATATTTTTATCCGTTATATAATTGATAATGATTTAGTGGTTTGTTTAGTCTTTATTAAAATAATTATAGAAGTTAAAACAGAAACTACTGAAAACTAACTTATAAGTACTACTTGAAGTTCTAAGAAAACAAAAATACAATGGAATGCTCGATCAGCTCTTGCTAACAAAAACAGTATTCTTAACTTTTTAATAATCGATGATAATGATATAGGTTTAATAACTGAAACGTGGTTTAACCTTTAACTACGGGCTACGGTGTACTCAGTACACCAGTCGCACTAAATTGGCCGCTATTTCTGATAAGCACTGGTTGCGCACGTGTCCCTCTACCTAACCTATCTCTGTGTCAGCTATAAACCTCAACAGTTGTAAAATTGATTGCTGCAGAGATAGACTGACAATTGGAAAAATTCAGGAGAAGTTTACCAGTGGTGTATGTAGTACACCAAGCACCTAGTTATGTAAGTAAATTTTGTGAGATTTATATTACGTTTATCTACTAAAAAATAGCATTATTAATGTATAGCGACTGACATGTAACAAAAGCTAGACATTTTGCAACGTTTTGAATAAAAGAATTTGTAATTTGTTATTAAAATTTTAATAAAACTTTCATTTTATTATAATAAAACTAGTTTTATGATAATACATTTGATCAAATATTTTGTTTTAGCATTTTCTCATAACTTAATATACCGTTATCTATTTGGATATTTGTGAGTACCTATTATTGGACTATTTAACGACCTTCTAGTTGTTTTTGTGGTCTTGTTTTTTCATGTTCTTTCTTCCATAGCAATACGGTCATGTCTCTTTGAAATATTAATTAGAAATAAATAATAAAAATTACAAACGTTGCCTCTATATATTTCTCGTAACGTTTATAAATCGAGAGGTACTACAAAATATTTACTTTGCAGGGATCGTGTACCAGTAAGAAATCCCCAAAAACTCTCAGAAGATGAACTTAGAGCTATGGCTCAAGCTATATTTGAGGAAGAATCTGATGAAGATGTTGGTGGAGACCCAGATACTTCAGACGACGAGCTAATAGAAAAAACGGAGCACGACACTGAATCAGAAGTTGATCTGAATGACGAAAATCAATATACGATTGACTCGGACACAAACAGTAACATTTAAAACAGTTCAGATCTTGATGAAGACAATGATTATTTTATAGCAAAAGACAGAAAAACTAAATGGTATAAGAAATCTCTTCTTAGCAATTTACTAAAACTCCTTTAAAAAATATTGTCAAGATATTTCCTGGACCAACAGTTTGTGCGAGAGATGTTACTACGGAACTAAGTGCTTTTGAAAAACTCTTTACAAATGAAATCATAGAAAATATAGTTGAATGTACAAATTTGCAGATTGCAAAAATGCGATTAAATTATGAACGGCAAAGACGGCCTAAAGATACGACTCAACAGGAAATCATGGCATTATTAGGATTATTATTTCTTGCAGGGACTAAAACACAAAATCATACACACTTCCTCGAATTGTGGACAAAAGATGGTACCGGCTCAGAAATCTTTCGAGCCTGTATGAGCGCAGATCGATTTTTATTTTTGCTTGCTGCTCTTAGGTTTGACAACAAAGATACTCGAAAGGACCAAAAATCAATTGACAAACTTGCTGCCATTCGCTTTACTCTTAATACGTTTATGAAAAACTGTAGCAGCAACTATTCCTTGGGAGAAGAATGACTATCGATGAAATGTTGATACCTTTTAGAGGTAGATGCAACTTTGTGCAATACATTCCAAGTAAACCTGCAAAGTATGACTTAAAAGTGTTTGTGTTATGTGACGCGCAGACCTTTTATGTCACCAATTTTGAGGTGTATTGTGGTCAACAACCGGAAGGGCCCTACAAAAAATCTAACACACCAACGTATATTACCCATCGCCTGCTTCAACCTTGGAAAGGTAAAAACCGTAATTTAACATGCGACAATTGGTATACGAGTTATCCGTTGGCAATTGACCTTTTGAAGGAAAAGATAACGATGGTTGGCACACTTAAACGAAATAAAAGGGAACTACCTCCAGAGTTTTTACCAAGAAAAAACACACCAATTGGATCATCCACTTTTGGTTTTCAAAAAGAAGTTACCATTGTATCCTACACACCAAAAAAAAATAAAGCTGTCATTCTCCTATCTACCATGCACAGTAATTCTACAGTAGATCCCGAAACAGGAAAATCAATGATAATTTTAGACTATAATTCACATAAAGGAGGCGTAGACACTGTAGACAAAATGTGCAGTATCTATTCGGTATCCCGAAGAACACGAAGATGGCCAATGGCATTGTTTTTTCAACTCCTGAATATTGCCGGAATTAACAGCCAGATCCTGTACAATGCTGCCAACATCGACAATCCTCAAAAATATAGAAGTTTTTCTAAAAGAATTATCATTGGCATTGATAAGACCTCATCTTTCTGAGATGGCGGAAATACAGAGTTTACCTCTGGATTTAAAAATATTCTTGAAAAAATACAAAAACGTACAAGACGACCACGATGAAGAACCACCAGCAAAAAAACGGGGGAGGTGCCATTGTTGTGGAAGGAGCAAAAATAGAGTTACAACAATATCTTGCAACAAATGTGATAGAATGGTTTGTAAAGAGCACTCTGTTACAATTTGTGCAAATTGTAATTTAGTAGACGCAAACGAGGAAGAAAACGAAAGTGAATAGCACACATATTCTCAAATATGTTCATTTGTGAATGATTATTTACTCCTAGTTTTTAGATTTATATACTAGTTTTATAATATTTTTAATGTTAAGCTAATATACAAGAATCTCAAGAAGGTTATTTTTAGAGAAAAAGAAGTGGTTGAGTTTTTGTTCTTCTATTTGAACAAAATCTGCTAATCTGTTCTTATATTTGCTAATCTTTATATTTTTGTTATGTATTATTTTTTATGTTAAGACATTCTCTTAAATATATGCCTACATTTATTATATATAATATATGTACTAAAAATACCTAGTTGTGGCTTTTATTTGCGTTTTCAGTCGGTGGTGTACAGAATACACCGCGCACGTAGTTATGACTAATGGAGGGGCGCCCGTAGTTAAAGGTTAAACGGAATGCTGTTTATAGTTATAATGGTTATAATGTGATACGCGAAGATCGGAATGACGGCTATTCCGGAGTTGCTATTATAATTAAAACTGGTATTCCCTTTGAAAACATAAAAATAAAAAAAATTATATTAACGAATTGGTTGCTTGTGGTATTAAAATCAACTATAACAAAAGTCATTTAACTAAACTCTCTGTATATATAATCCGTTCACAAATTGTTGAGAGCACGAAATGTGCCTCAAAGTCATAAAACGGTTGTAAAATTTGTATTATCATAGGCGTTCCTGAGGTGTTTATTCACTAAAATTAATGCGTTTTACATTTATTTTCCTTTCCAAAATGTTTATCAATATTAATAATGTTTTAATACTAATATATTTAGCAAAAAACAATTAAAACTTTCACGGCTAATGTTGGTTATTGTATTAAAATAATAAAAATAAGAATTTAACCATTAACAATTTTGTAAATAAGAATACCTTATTTATTTGGATATTTCAATACTAATCTTCGCGTTTAATCACTTTACTAGAAAACCTGGAATTCATATACGAAGAAACTATTCGTTGCAAGATAATTATAATGGAATTCCCCAGATTTTTAATAATATAATGGGTATAAAGATGCCGGCTTTGGCCACGTGCCTTGTCTGTTCAGTTTATATTCGAAACTTAACTTGAAAGGGTGAAGTTATTACGAACGAAAACAATTTTTTTGTTTAGTACGTTTTTGATTGTATGTAACTCGTCGGTGTTTCCGCGTCTACGGCAGAAATTAGCGTCTCTAATATTTCTTTTGCGAATTATAAGCAGTGCGTGAGTGGTTTTTTATTCCATATACCTACAAACATATACGTACCTTTCGCTTGTGCTCGTTTTGTTAGATTGTTTGTGATGGCTTTATCATCAACATCATCAAGTTTTACACCGCTACTATTGCGTACAGTCAGTAGTCTATTCACCAAGAGAGAAGACTATTGTCCTGAATGTTCACGATGCTCTGGTTTCTCAGAATCCCACAAACACTTTTCGCAACATAGTCGAAAGTTGTGCCAACATACTATATATAGGTTCCTATCAGAAAGAAAAAACACGGTATAGCTAACCCAAACACAAACGAATACTTAAAGAAAGGGAAAAAGCCTATTGAAATTGATGAATTTGCCAAAAATGGTATTCGAAGGAAAATTCATGGATTTTTTTTTTCAAAAAAGAAATACCAAACCCAAACAAAATTTTACAAGAAATTAGAGACGACTCAAATTTGCTTCATATCGGACGAACTAAATTGTGGAAAGTTTTAAAAGAATTAAATTTCCGGTAGAAGAAATCAGACCGAAAATCACTTTTGATTGACTGGGAGGAGATAATATGTAGGAGAAGAAATTATCCAAGATCCATACGAAAATTACAGGCTGAAGGAAGACCAATCTTCTACCAAGATGAAACGTGGGTAAACTCAGGTCATACTCTAAAAAATAAATGGTCAGATAAAAATATATTAAGCTCCAGGCAAGCCTTTATGGAAGGTTGGTCTACTGGTATCTCCCCACCTTCTGGTAAAGTCAGTAGATTAATAATTTCTTACATTGGCAGTGAAAAAAGATTTGTTAAGCATGGTTTGTTGGAATTTCAGTCCAAAAGCACAAAAGACTATCACGAGGAGATGACAGCTGATGTTTTCGAAGAGTATTTTAAGCAGATAATTGAATACATACCACCAAATTCAATTATAGTATTAGATAATGCACCTTATCATTCACGGCTAGTAGAAAGACTTCCAACGACTGCATGAAAGAAACAGGACATTCTTGACTGGCTACGGAATAAGTATCTGCCTTACGAAGATGGAATGGTAAAAGCAGAACTTTTAAAAATTGCCCGGTAACACAAATCTAAGTTCAAGAAATACGTAGTTGACAAAATGGTGGAAACGCGAAACATCACAGTCCTTGGACTTCCACCCTACCACTGCAAAATAAATCCAATTGAACTCATTTGGGCACAAATGAAAAGTTATGTGGCTAGAAAAAATACGTCATATAAAATACAAGCTGTACGTTAATTGTTATACAAGTCTTTACAACATATTACAGAAAAAAACTGGAAAGATGCAGTACGACATGTAATAGAGGAAGAACAAAAAAAGTTGGATCTTGATAACATAATTGATGCGACCGCAGAGACAAAACCGCTAATTATTAACCCTCAAGACGACTCGGATTCCGAAGTTGATTCTATTTATTTTGAATTTGAATAGTTTTCTAATCGTAATTATATAAGGTAAGTAATAGTAGTTGTAATCGTAAGGTATTAAAGGGAAAGGCGCAAAATGTCGCCTGTCAAAATGTTCACTGTTTTTTAAATGTATCCATTTTTTTTCAAATCCTGAGAAAACTAAAAAGCATTTTCGAAAAATTTAAAGGCAGAATGAAATATTTATTAGAATAAATAAAAAGTTTCTTTTGCATGCAATATTTTCAATTAAAAATTATACTATATTTTTTCTTTTATTTTCACCCCTGTTACATAATATATTAAAATAAATATTGTAGAAGTTTTTAGGGACTTTCCGCCCTCAGTAATAATGTAATCTTTCATTCTGCGTTTAAATTTTTCAAAAATATTTATTAGTTTTCTCCGGATTCGATAATAATGGATACATTTAAAACACATTGAAAATTTTGCCAGGCGACATTTGGCGCATTTCCCCTTAATTAAATAAATGTATCATTTACAAATGGAAAGAAACTTTTTATTTTTGAATAAAATAAAGAAGTTTTATTAAAACAAAAATACAATTTACGTAAGTACAATTTAAAAAATATAATTATTTAATTCAAATATATGTTTTAATCATATACTTTACGACACTGGTCGGTCATCTGTAACCAAAATACCTTCGTAATCGGATTATAAGATTGACTGCTGTATTGTATTCCTTCAGATACAAGGTGGGTTAGTCGAAAACGTCTTAAACCGTCAGTTTTAGGTTGGTTTTTACTATTATATCGTATTACCTACATTTTCTGTATTTCAGTTCTCTAATTAGCGTTAAACTTGTAGTGAGCTATCGACAAGGTGTGAACCGATTATAGGTGTCCGAAAGCTAAAACTAATACCCAAGATTGAGATAAGTTATTTTCTCAACTAATACACCCTTGTATCATTGGAGGAGATATGAACGTACATAATTCTCTGTTGGGCTTGTCTAAAAATGATAAAACTGACCATCAAATTGTGGAGACAATTCAGAATCTAGATTATGTGGTAATGAATAATGGACAACCAACTTGACAAACGAGACCAGGAAACACAGACTCCATAATTAATGTCACATTTTGTTCACCTTCTCTCTTTGATAAAATTTCGTATTCTGTAGATATTGATACTTTGGAATCAAATCACTTCGTTATAAGGGTTGTAGTCGATATCCTGGGAACTGATGCGAATATCATTTATCCTAGTAGTAAGTTAAACATTAAAAAAGCCAATTAGTCATTATACTCTCAGTTTATTGATACCTTATTAACTAACAACCCTTACTGACTGAAGAAAAATATAATTTCCTTATTGACTGTATTAATGAAGCTTCTAAACAATCTATTTGCCAATATAAATCATTTAAATGTAAACATACTTCCCCTCCATAATGGGATTCGGAAAGTGATCAATCCGTTGCAGAAAGAAGAAGATCATTCTTCTTCTTAACATGCCATACACCAAAGTGCGTAGGCGACTATCTCATTACTAGAATTCTGTTCTTGGCGGCGTGACACACCTCGCCTGTATTGTGTATTCCTGTCCTTTCTTTAATATTTCTTAACCAGGATAATTGTTTGCGGCCGGCTCCTCTCCTACCTTCGATCTTCCCTTGTAGGAAAAACTGTGGTATTTCATATTTTACTCCTCTCAATATGTGCCCAAGGTAACCAATCTTGCGTTTTTTAATTAATTTAAAGAGTTCTCTTTCCACGCCTGCTCTCTTAAGGACGTCATCGTTTCGAACTCTATCCACCCAAGGTATGCGCATCATTCTTCTTAATGACCACATTTCAAATGCTTCAAGTTTGTTGATAGATGTTTTTTTCAAAGTCCACGTTTCCATGCCATAAAGCAAGATGGACCATATGTAGCACTTGACCATTCTGTAGCGTATTTCGAAATGTAGGTTGTGATTACAAGGAGATCATTAGTAAACTACAAAAACAATCCTTCTTAAAATTTTTGTAAATGCAAAGAAGTGAATGCTCGTGTCAAAAAATTCCTGAAATTAAAGGCCAAACAAAGTTTACTTAGGTCATTTTGCGCTAAACCATTATTTTCTCACACAAAAATGCAAGTAAGGAATAATCGAATTTTTAGTTCATTTCTGATCCAAACTTTTGGTTTTGGGTCAATAATTAATTTCGCATATTAAAAGAAAAATGGCCGAAATAGCACTTAAAACCTTTCAGAAATAACCGATTCAAATGTAGTAGCTGACTTTTTTTAAGAATTCCCGAAGCATCTTAAGTTTCTCTTTTGAATTTATCTGGTTTAAGAACAGATGCTTCGCATAGGAATATGGTATGAAAGGTTATACATAATTTTAATTTAAATCCTGCTTTTAAGGATCAAGATAATAATGTTCTTTATAAACATATTTTTTCTAGATATAAATTTTTGTTCCTTCTTAACATAGAAAGAAAATTTTACAAATGTATCGTAATAATCTACAGCTACTCATATATATATATAAGGTTCTTGAACTCGTAAGTGGAGCATAGAGCTTCAGTGAAAACGCGCCATCGGGTTATATTTTGCGCTAAGGCCTTCACCTCATTCCAAGACTTTCCTTGGCCTTTTATCTCGTCCATGATGGATCTTCTCCAAGTTTGTACTGGGCGACCTCTTTTTCTTTTTCCTTGGGGATTCCACTCTACTGGACTTAATTTCATTTTGTACCCTCTTTTGTTCGGTCAGGTGTAGCAGATCTTCGTTTCTGATGGTGTTAGGCCAAAATATACGAACAATTCTTCGTAGACATTTATTAACAAAGACCTGCAGTTTGTCTGTGAGGGTGTTTGTCACTTTCCAGGTTTCACATCCGTAGAGTAGAACAAACATGACATTTGATTGGAATATTCGGATCTTTGTCCTTATAGTATACTCGCCAGATCTCCAAACAGGGTTGAGCGTGCTGAAAGCTTGTTGGGCTTTTCATATCCTCATACGAATATCGTCTTCTGTACCTCCGTTTTCTGTTATAACACTTCCAAGATACGTACAGTTTTCCACATTTTCAATCTGCATATTGTCGATAGTAAATAGCGTGTTGTTCCTTGCATTTATTCTCATGGACTTGGTTTTACTAATATTGATTTTCAAACCTATTTTATTGGCTTCAGTGGAAAGTGTTTCCAATGGGTAAGCCAGATCTTGGAACCTTTGACCTAATAGGCAGATATCGTCCGCGTTTTCTAGATCGCTTAGGCGTGTGGTTAACGTCCTGTATCGGAGTCTAGTTTGGAGAGAACATAGTCTATAGCTATGTTAAAAAGAAACGGAGAAAGCACGCATCCCTGTCTAACTCCAGTAAGTACGTTGAATTCGTCACTGTTGACCCATTGTGTGTTACGCTGCATTTCGCATCAGTATATGGTGACTTTATAATAGAAATTATTTTTTGCGGGATGTTTCTTAGCTCTAAAATTTTCCATACAGCGGCGTGAGACAAGCTATCAAAGGCACGTTCAAAATCAACAAAAACCATGTATAGGGGTGTGTTCCATTCAACCGATTGTTCCATTATTACCCTCACAGTATTAATGTGGTCTATGCAGCTACTCATTTAGGTGTATTCTAAACTCTTTCTAGGCCTAAAATTAGACCTTGTGTTGTGAACTATGTTCATAAATGTAAAGTTTCTGCTTCTTGTAGGCCTAGTAACTTGCATCCAGCTAGTCTTAGGGAACAATGTTGTGATATAAATTTTCCTTTTCAGTTTTTATCTGCTGATTGACTTGGTCTACAGACATAGTTCACTACTTTATATATATTTAATTAAATCTTCATTAAATTTTTGAAATTACCAGCAGCAACGTATTATCTTTATAGCAACTATCAAAAATAAAATCAAAAATTGACAATGTTAAGCGAGTTACTCAGAATTTTATTGAATAATATAATAATTTTTTTACTTTGACTACATATTGTGATCTGTTAACGGCTTTCATAAAAAGAATAGTTGAAAAATTCTTTTCAAAAATATAATTTCTTGAATATATTGCTACTATTAAAATAAACTGCTCTGTAAGCTCACCCCCTATCTGAAGTACTACAAAGTATTTGAGAATGCAATCGAAAGAGAAAAAGTGTCCTTTGAAATTGGATATTGGATATCTAGACTGCGTGAACGGTAATATTAAAAGAGTCTTATGAACTGAAGCGCCGATCTTTCAAATAATCGAGAGGCAGTTATTTGTACAAAATGATCTTTGTAGCAGATCCTGAAAATGCGACGTAAAAAAATGGGTATTACGAAGTAAAAAACCTTTTATTAAAATGATACCGAATAAGAAACGGTTATCGATTTTGATTCACGCTCAGGATTTCTTATACTCTAGAGACCCCGGATTAGCCAATAAAGATTCATTCAAAATGTTCAATTTAACTTTGAAAAGATTTAGGTTATTGTAATATAATCGCTAAAATATGCTATAAAATTGAATATTAGACACATTACTTGCTGGCTAAAGGGTTTTCCAATAATAAATTTAGTCTGTCCAAACTAATTTGGAAATTGTTTGAGTTTACTGATCGCTTAATAATTTTTAACCCATAGGTTAATGTTTAGAAAATTATTATAACAGACTCTGAGATAGCGCGTAGTTTAAAAAATTTAATTGAAGTAGAGTATAAATCGTATAAAATAGACTACAAGCAGTATTTTAACCCTCCGGCGGTCGCACAAAAACAAATTCCATGGTAAGCGTCGTGTGGCGGCTTGTACATCGCATATGGTGTAATTTCACTATTTGAGAGAGTGATTCATCGTTTAAGGCGCAAAAATGTGGAATGACGTATGGAAAATCCAGTAACGTACACTCACTTTTATTTTAACGTTAATTATATTTTATTTTTCAATATTAATGTTCGAAATAGGCCACAATATATTTATTTACAAGTTTTTACTGACGTTTTCGATCTCTATATCCAAAGACCGCTTTCAAAGATATAAATGATAGTTATATTTATTTTATTGTTTATTATTATATATTTTTATAATCTTATATTGTTTATTTTCTTTTATTTTCTATCTGTAAAAACGAAATAGAGATCGAACGTCAGTTGTATTAAACATGTAAAGAGATATATTGTAGCTTATTTCCACCTTCCCCCTAAAAATACAGAATGCCACAAACAAGAAGCTATAGAAAAATAAATATATCTGGCATTTGTATGTTTGAAAACGATCTCTTTATAGAGATCGAAACGTCCGTAAATTAAACATTTAAATAAATATATTGTGGCTCATTCCCAACATTATTTCTAAAAATACACAACGACAAGCGAAAAGCCATAGAAAATAAATATTTCTATCATTTGTATAATTGAAAACGGTCTCTGATATAGAGATCGAAACGTCAATAAATAAACATATGAATAAATATTTTGTGGCCAATTCCCTACATTCCCCTAAAAATACAGAATGCCACAAACAAAAAGCTATAAAAAAACAAGTATTTTGCAGAAAGTTTACTAATACCAACCGGTTGTTGTTACGCTAAAACGTCTTTTGACGTGACCCGTCCTTAAAGAGTTACACAATATAATTTTTTTAAAACAAATTTTAAGACAGTTTCCACACCACTCCAGAGGTATGTCTTGTGGCGGGTTACTTGTTTAAATGGGTGTTCACCAAAGCCATATTATCTTGTAACAAAACATTGTACTATTCTATTTAAACACAAACTCTATACACACTTACCATGTTCTTCTCGTTTTTTTTTTGGTTTTGGTTTTTTTATGCTGATGTTCTTATTAAACTATTAGAAAATATTATCGTCTAAATCTGAAGATCCAGTGCTGCTATCGCTATCATTATCTTCATTATGAGTGTCAAGTTCCCACATGCGATGTCTTGTTTAATTATGTGACCTATAAATTTAGCCCATTTCTTCTGAGTTACATGGAAGATTGCTTGAATCAAAAGTTTCTTAATTTCGTTTAATTTGAACGTTTTGTTATTGCGTGCTACTTCTCCTTTCACTTGCGCCCAGATAAGTTCAATGGGATTAAGTTCGCAATGATAAGGTGGTAGACGCAGACTTTGACACCATAATCTTTGGCAGTTTAATCTACAGCATATTTAAGATATTCACTTTTCCTTAACCGTGCAATGTCAAGTAGCTAAATTTTGAGCATTGATTCTTCGTATGCAATCCCCTTTTCTGTAAGCCATTCTTGAATCCTCCCGTTCAATTTCTTTCATAATCACCTGTTTTTTTTTCGACTCAAATTGAAGAAAACCATCATCAAGAAACCCTGTATCACTTCCTATACGGTGATGAATTAAACGCCGTCCCTTTCCTGATGGAGCTTTTAATACTGTAGATCAGCCTTCTATAAATGCTTCGCGTTTACTTTTGACATTTAAATCTTGCCAAACTTTTCTAACTATATGACCTTCGTTAATCCAGGTTTCATTAAAATAACATATTTTGCGTCCAGTGCTGCAAATTTTACGTATTTCTTTTCGACGTATAATATTTCTTGTCTCGTCATCCAAAACAATGCTTTTCCTACCTCTAGTTTACCTTTTTCTTGCTTTTTATTTTCCGATGTATTTTTAAGTACACGATAAATACAGCTAATGGATACTTTTGTTAAACCTGCTACAAATGTCGACCCGCTTGGCTAACATTTTAATACCATTTTTCTGCCGACAATTTCCTTCATAAACGTTTCGTATCATTACCTTCTCTTCGGACGTTAACATTCCCGTCTCGTTTGCGGCTTTTCATTTTTGGAATCAACATCAGAATTTTGCTGTCTTCTCTTGGAACAACTCGGTTTTTCGTCCAACTCCAATAAAATTCAAACCAAATAATCACAGAATATAAACCAAAAATTTACTATTAAACGACAAACTATAACACTCGTATTATCAATAACACGTTTTATCAATAACACAAACATATCGCATAAAATATATTCACAAAATGCAACACATGCCCTACCCTCAGAAACGACAATGTAAATGAACTATTGTTGATGGGCACTTGCTCGACAAAAACTAGTTTTACGGGTTTCTGTGGGTCGGAATTGAAACGGAGTTTACTCTGAGATAGCGCG
>NW_027312552.1:0-28363 GCF_040954645.1 Diabrotica undecimpunctata | reverse complement strand
TACGCGCTATCTCAGAGTATTTGATATCAGATAAGTTTCTACAGTTTTGTTCTAGTCATAACCTATAAACAGATATCCGGTAATTTTGAAAAATTATGCATAAGGGGCAAATGTGGACACCATACAGGGGAACAGGTGGACAATGTCCACTTGTACCCTATAGGTTTTTTCAAAACAAAACAACCTAAAATATATTTTTTTTACCTTACAGTTCGAAATAATGGTGAGAACATACATCAGAAAAACTGATGGAAGTAATATTCCTGAAAACGTAGTAGTTCAGGCCATTTGCGATATAAACAATGATAACGGATCAATCAGAAACGTAGTAGTGAGATATGGATTGAAGAAGTCCATGTTATGTTAAAGATTAAAAAAACTGAATCAAAAAAATATAAATGATACAGAAATATCCGAAGTAAAGTTTTAATCAAAATATACAATACAACAGATTTTTTAAATGAAGAAGAAGACAGTCTAGTAAATTATATTCTTCAATCTTCGAAGTTATAGTATGGATTAACCTACTTTTAAATTAGAATATATGAGTATGCTCTGAAGCTTGAAAAAAATGCGCCAAAGTCATGGTCGGAAAATCATTTTGCTTGAATTCAGTGGTTTCCAGTTTGTGACGCTCCATGAAAGGTTTCATAGAGCGTTACAATAATTTATTATTGCGAAAACCGGAGTCTACGAGTCTAGCCAGACACATCAGTTTTAATAAAGTTAACGTAGACATGTTTTTTGACAACCTAGAGACTGTTTACAAAACGTACAAATTTACTAATGATAGAATCACGAACATAGATGAAAGCGGAGTGAACACTGTTCTGCAAATGCCAAAAGTGGTCGCAAATAAGAGCTGTGAGCAAGTGGGACAAGCAGTTTGAACAGAGAGAGGTGAGCAAGTCATGTTTGTTGGAATGACCATTGCCAATGGAAATGCTATTTCACCTGTTTATATCTTCTCACGAGTGCGATTTAAAGAGTCATTTCTGACTGGAGCTCCAGAAGGAGACATTGGTATTGCTTCTTTAAGTGGTTGGATGACCAAGGAGGGATTCCTCAAAGTTGTACAGCATATTAAAAAAAACATGTATGCTTCTAAGCAAAAACCTTACGTTAATACTTTTGATTAACCATAATACACATGCATTGTTAGATGTTATATTGTATTGCAAGAAAAATGGTTTAGTACTCTTAACGTTTTCTGCACACACAACACATCGTTTACAGCCTCTAGATGTGTGTTTATTTGGCCCTTTTAAAGGTAGTTGTCTACACATCCGAGAAAAGCTATAAAAGAAAAGCTATAATTTATGACTAATTACTATTTAACTGGGAATAAGCCACAATTAAAGGTTAAAATACGTTTATTGACGTTTCAATTTCCACTTCGGAAATCGTTCTCAAAAAAAAAATCAAAATACGTATTTTGAGAACGATTTCCGAAGTGGAAATTGAAACGTCAATAAACGTATTTTAACCTTTAATTGTGGCTTATTCCCAGTTAAATAGTAATTAATTTAAAATGCCACAAGAAAATAGCTTCAGAACAATATAATTTATGACGTTGCACATCTAACAGCTCCAGCCTTTGACGAAGCATTCAATAGTAAAACATTAGTTTTGGGTTTTGAAACACTGGTTGCTATCCCTTTAATAAAAATATTTTTTCTTAAAAGATTTCGTAGAAGCTGAAGTTACGGAAGTCGGTGATGTATCGCAGCGAGATACCACAACTGATAATTGTCTAAATTGCAGTACACTCTCCAATTCCGAAATGCCTTCTACATCGTCATCGGATAATGTTCAACCACAAGTCAACAATAATTGTTAACCTTTTTTTAATTACCGAAAAACAAAGTTTCAAAATTGTAATTATTTCCAATGTAAAACTTACTCCGGAACAAATTCTTCCTCACCCAAAGGCCGTGAGAATAAGTTCTAAGAAAAGAAGAAAGAAAAAAAATATTCAACCAATCTGACCGCTACACCAGAAAAAAAAATAGATTTGAAAATTAAAATATTAGAAAAGGAGGAAAAAGAGAAAGGCAAGCAATATAGAAAAGAAAAATTCAAATCCCATGTTCGCAAAGTTTTTGATAAGGAGACATCAGAAAGCGAAATTGAGAATTATTGCGAAAAATCAGATGATAGTCTTATGGAAGTTAAGACTGAAGATGGTAAAGATTTTGGACTGGATCTTACGAATATCTAGAAATGGGACTTAATTTGGGTTCTCATTAAATTTGCTACAAAAAAAAAACAATTAAATTCTTTGTTGGTCAGATCGAAAAGGAACTAGAAGAGTCAGAATTTTAATAATTTTTTTTAAATGACGCCGCGACAAGATTTTGTATTTCCAGATCAGAAGGATGAGAGTTATATTTCTGCTAACGATATTATGACAAAATTGCCAGCTCCTGAAAAAAAAAATTGGGACAGCAATAAAAACTGTGCTCGATATCTGCCTTTTATTTGATTAAAGTATATTGATAAAGTGTTTGGTCTACAAAGAAAGTGTGTTCGTATTATTTTTGTGTTCGGTTATAGAGCAGACTGTTCTAGTTCAAGATATTTAGTCATTCAGTTTTATAAAATAACGCCAGTTAGAATAAAAGCTCTGAATTTTTAACAATTCACAGCAAAAATTAAGAGATACCTTATAGTTAATGCCTTTTTTTTCATATGAGGAGTATTTTTCTTAAAATTTTAATCTGTTACGACTGTTATCTTGTCTATTATCTTTGTTAATATACTCAGTTTTATGTTTTATATCTGAATTTCTCGACTAAACATATTGACTATTAACTGATTTATTTATATTTATGTTATATTTGACTTATTGAGTACTTTTGTATTATTATTACCAATAAACTATACAGTGTGTCAATTTTAAAACTTACATCTCACGAACAAAAGCTGATATCGAAAAATGCTTGAAACCGTTTCTAGGATAGTAAGAAACTAAAATGACATCTCGCCCCCATCAACCCCCTAGGCCCCACCCACCAGAACCAAATAAGTTTAAATTGCAAACCCCTACTTATGATACATATTTGAAAAGACTATAAAAAATGATATCCAATGGTATAAATAATAATTATACAGGGTGAAACAATAATTGTGAAACTTTGGCTTGAATGGAAAATTTAATGAGGTTTTTGTTGAACTGCAAATTTGCTAGTAAATGTTTAAAGTGGGTTCTGTTGTTTTGTAAACAATAATACAGCCTAGTTTCAAGTTCTGCACGAACTTTGGCAAATGTTGTTCTAGTAATAGCGCGACATGCTTGCGTAATTCTTTCAATTTCCCAAGTGACGCAGGTTGAGTTTTATAAACAACTGACATGAGGTAATCCCATAGAAAAAAGTCAGGTAGCGGTAAGTCTGGTGACCTCGGTGGTCACTCAATAGGACCTCTCCTTCCAATCCAATTTGTTCGGATAATTAGTATCCAATCAGTGCCTAACTGGAGGTGCTCCATCTTGTTAGAAGTGCAGCAAATCTTCGTCTAGAGCTAGGTTGCCTTGATCGTCCCTTTGGTTCTCTAATTTATGTACAATTAAAAGTTCGATGGTGTTTTCCAGCATATCGAGATAAATGTCGCTGCCTGGTATGAACAAGAGACCAATGATAGCATCGTCTAAAATTCCTGACCAAACATTCAGTTTTTCAGTATATTGAGTGTGACCTTCTCTGAATCGATGAGGGTTTGCATCACTCCAGTAACGACAGTTTTGTTTATTTACATTATCATTTAGCATAAAAGTACATTCATCAGTGAACCATATATTTTTTAACGTTCTTGGTTCAACGCGAATTATTTCAGTCATAAGTTCACAAAATTCGTCGGTCTGGATCATCACCGCTTGGTTCTTGAAGAATTTGTGTTTTGGAGGGGTAAAACTTATGTAATTTCAACACCTTTCTAACCGACTGATGTGAAAATCCTGTCATTGCAGATACTTGGCGTGTCGATGCAGTAGGCTCTACTGCAAATATGAAAATGATCTCGACATGTTCAGGTTTACTGTAAACCATTGTGACAACTACTGCTGAATGACAGTACCGATCGTACAACTGATGAAAACTTGACATGACATTTAAAATTATTGAATCTGGCAGAACCCAAAAAACAGATGTTTTCAACCTGTTTTGCCAAAACGGCAAATAAGTTTTTATTTAACAAAAAAATAATCCCACGGGCACTTATTAAAAATAATAGTCCGACTCTGAGATAGCGCGTAACAAAAGTCATAGTAAGCCGGCTTATATTAACACCCTGTATAATTATTAAGCAATAATTATACAAGGTAATCAATAGAATAAACAGAAACCTCATTAAATTTTTCATTTAAGCCAAAGTTTCACAATGCTTCACCCTGTATAATTATTATTCATACCATTAAATAGCATTTTTTATAGTCTTTTCAATGATGTATCACAAGTAGGGGTTTGCAATTTAAACTTTTTCGGTTGTGGTGGGTGGAGAATAGGGGTGGTGAGATCTCTTTGGTGTTATTTTAGTTCTCCCCTACTATCCTAGAAATGGTTTCAAGCATTTTTCGATATCAGTTTTCTATATCTTTTGTTCGTGAGATATAGCTCATTGTAAGTTTTAAAATTGACACACTGTATATCTACTTTTAGTGACAAAGGTTTACATTATATCGTTGACATTATCATAACCAATTTGCTAAAACAGGCAGAGTACCACAAAAAGAAGAATAAGGTGCAATAAGTTATCACAAAAACACTGACATGAACAAGGATGTAGATAACATTGCTTAACCATAGTCATTGGTGTCTGGCTTATGCTGATGATATGGTACAGTCGGCTAGAACTCTGGAAAAATTGGTCAGGGTTAAAAATTGACGAAAGTAATTAATGGCTTATAGATGTGGTTACAAAACAAACATTTTAAGTTGAAATATACACTCTATAAAATAACGAATAATACACTATATTCTATGGTTACAAAGCATATTTCATGATCAGCAATAACTAAGAAAGAATAGGAAAAACTTTACGGTTTAAAAACTAAACTTAAAAAACTTACGGTGGAATAAAACAGAACAATACACAAATTAAAAAGATTGCAAGATATAAAGAGACCCAAGGATAAATAGCATAGGCAATAGACTAGGCAACTCCAATGACTAGGTCAGCTAGAGCGACTAGGAAAGTCTTCTTTAATTAAATTAATAATATTTAAAACACTGGAGTGAAAAGTACAATTCGGTAGACCAAGAAGTAATCGATGCAAAGCAGCTAGCTATGCAAGGTTTCAAAGACGTAAAAAATAAAAGATTTACGAAGCCAATCTATAGAAAAAAAAACGAGAATAAAACACATAGTTATAGGTAGAAATAGTCTACAAACGGTTTGTATTATGTCAGAATGTTATAAAATTACTTGTTTTTTTTTTACAAATATTGATAATGTATTGAAATCAGAAACGCAAGTAGGCAAAAATACATATAACATTAATATCTACATTTTCAGCACAATTACCTTTCCAAACCACAGTCCTGTTGAAAAACTTCACAATAAAACAAACCACCAAATAAAAAAACTTCACAAAACTCAGTTCCACATGTAGTTTCAAACGTTTGCGAGTCACTATGGCAACGACCAATTGCACGCCGGCTAGATCGGAAAAAAATAGGAAAGCGCAGCACGCGCCTCCGCTTCGAGTCGCGGAAAGTGAGACAGAATACAAAAAAGCCGCGTTATGTGTGAGTGAGTAACTGAGGAGCTCGTCCCGCAACCGAACTCTGAAGTGGTGCGTTCGCAAAATGATGCGACGGGCTTCACGGGACCCTTTCGTATGGGTGAGTCGCCCCTCTCGCGCCCCCTCTCGCCGCGGCGGCCTTACGCGCCTCTCGCATCGCGGTAGCCGTGGAGAGAACGGCCCGTAAGGGGATCCGCCGATTGAAAGCGGAGGCGCCGACAATCAAGTCGCGCTGTGGACGAAATAGTGCGGTTAATTCGACATTAAACAAAAGTAATTTTCGGGATATTCATGGAATATATTATCAAATTGTAACAACTTATTGAAATGTAAAACATTCATCTTTCTTTCTTTCAGCTTCTTCTTATACCTGTAAAAACATCGGAGATACTTATTGCTATTCTTTTTATCCATTCCCGTTGTTTACTTCTGAAGTACTTGATAAACGTTTTATTTCTTCTATCGAGTTTCCTTTTTTCCTTTCTTCCTTCCTTGATTAATCTACTTTCCTTCATCTTGTATATATGAACATACCACCCTAATTAAGTATTTTCTTTCAATAACTTTTATTATAAATGATGATAATGAAAATATCAGAAATGAAAACGGAGACCTTCTGACGGACCTCTGCAGCATAAACGAAATAGGTATTATTAATACATTTTTCCCTTATAAAGAACAATACAAATACACTTTTGAACACTTAGAGAGTCATACCCCTCTCAAATCTTGGATGCAAAAACACTAACATTAGCAGAAATAGGAAGGTAAAATGAAAACACATATGTGATAACAAAACACCAGAATACACCACAAAGATAAAAGTCTAAAGCTTACAGGATGACTCCACAAGATACCTATTCCAAAAAAATATCCGAAAAAAGTAGAAACACATATATCACAGAAAGTGAAGGAGTCGAAGTAAGCTGGGCAAAATATTTAAGTCTAATATCTTAGCCTCGGCCAAGGAAGTTCATGGTGAGAGAGAAATATAAATAAAAATAAATCGTTCCCAAAGCGAAGAACTCTGTGGTTTTGTACAGAAGAGAAGGAAAAATGTAAAGAAAAGAAAAAAGTTTACCTGAAACACATGTCAACCAAAACACAAGAGGCGTACCATAATTATAAGACAATAAGAAACGAAACACATGCACTTGTAAGAAAGATCAAAAATGATTACTGGGAACCAAAACATATAGAAAAGGATACTGGTGGATTGACTACCTAAAAAAGTTTTATGCAGAGGAAAAACAAACGACGCTAGAACCGGAAACACCAGAAATGAAGAACTTAACATAAATGTACGGGAAGTTCGTAAAATACTTGAAATTATGTTAACTACCTCAATTTCAAATCATTACCTGAGCCAACCCTTAGTAATAACTCTTACTTTAAACTCTAACCCCACCCTCGAGAATCACAGACATTTTTTGCACAATGAAAAATTAAATCACTCTTTTACCTATTGGCTCCCGTAGATAACAGACGCCTTTTTTGCTCTCTCTCTCTCTCTCTCTCTCTTTCTCTCTCTCTCTCTCTATCTCTCTCTATCTATCCTCGCTGTCTCTCTCAATTTGGTTTCCGTAGAAGAAAAACACTCTTTCATCCTCTCTTCGTGAAAGATTACGCGCAAAGAAACAGTACCGTGTATACAGTGAAAAAATACCGCGAATGCATTAAAGATAAACACAGCTAATCCGCTAAAGATAATTAAAACTCGTACGAAAAATCAACGGGTGTAAAACCTGCTTACATCCATTATAAACATGGTTTTATCCATTATCTCAGTTCTCCATTATCTTTATTACGTAAGTATATACGTAAACTGGAAACCACAAGAAAACAAATTAAAATTTTACGAAGAACTAGAAAGGGTCTTCTCCTCCTAAGTGCCTTCTCTGTTGAGGTTGGCGATCAATATGGGAAATTTCTCTCTATTCTGGGCTTGTTGAATTAATTGATTTCCTTTTGTGTGGGTCCAATCTCTGATGTTTCGTAGCCAAGATTTTTTCTTTCCTCCTATGCCCCTTTTACCTTCAATCTTGCCTTCTAATATTACTTGGAGCTGCTCAAAATTCCCTATGGCGCATTATGTGTCCTAGATATGACGTCTTTCTAATTTTGATAGTATTGACCAGATGAGGGCGTGTGTTCATTGCTCTCTGTACTTCTTCATTCGTAGTTCTGCTGGTCCAGCTTATTCTTAGCATTCGGCGGTACATCCATATTTCAAATGAATTTAATTTGTTGACGTCATACTGTTTTAATGTCCAGGTCTCACAGCCATATAGTAATAGAGACCACACATAATACTTTAGTGTTCTCAATCTTATTGAGACTGATAGCTTGGGGTTACAGAGCATTTTACGCATATTCATGAAACCAGATCTTGCTATTTCAATGCGTCTTCTAATTTCTTTTGAGTGGTCTAGTTGACTATTTAGTTTTCTGCCCAGGTATATGAAGCTTTGGGAACTCTGAAGGGTGATACGATTTATTTGTATGTTAGGTGTAACTTGTTCATGGGGGTTTTTGTGGAATACCAGAATTTTGGTTTTGGAAAAGTTAATGTCCAAGCCCAGCCTGTGACTTTTTTCTGATAATATGTTCGTCAATATTTTTAGTTGGTCTTCTCTTTCTGCTAATACTACGGGTGTCATCGGCATATCTTATATTGTTAATGATGATTCCATTGGCTCTGGCACCTTCAGGGCGATCTTCAAGAGAAGCTCTAATTATATAATCGGCATATACATTAAATAATAGGGGGGATAAAATGCACCCTTTATGCACTCCTCTTTCTATGTTGATGTACTTGGTGTTTCCGTTCTCTGTTCGAACGCATCCTGTTTGGTTCCAGTATTATTACTTATGATAGCTATGTCGTGTCCGTCCAACCCTACTTCCTTTAGCACCTCGATCAATTTTCCGTGTTTGATGCGGTCAAAGGCCTTTCTATAATCGACAAAGCACACATACAGCCGTTTTTGAACCTCAAGATAACTTTGTGCCATCAGTGTCAATCCCATAATTGCTTCTCTAGTGCCTGTACCCTTTCTAAAGCCGTATTGAGAACGACTCGGGTATTCTTCACACTTATTTTAAATTCGGTTATAAATTATTCGCATAAAAATCTTAGCGGCATGACTCATTAGAAATACAGTTTCGATGGTCTTTACATTTCCTTGCTTTTTTTTTCTTAGGAAGAGCTATATATGTGGATGTTAGCCAGTCATACGGTATTATGCCATGTTCATACATAATGTTGTAGAGGGATGTTAATTTCCTGACAGCTTTATCACTTAGGTGTTTAAAATCTTCGGCTGTTATTAGGTCTTCGCCGGGTGCCTTGTTGTTCTTTGCGTCTTTTATTGCCTGCAAAACTTCTTCGGTTGAGAATGTTTAATTTTTCATCTGTATCTATTTGTGAGGGCTCTTCTGTTCTCTGATAACCAAACAAATCTTTAAGATATTGCTCCCATATTTCTTTCTGTTTTTCAGGGTCCATTTCTATTTGGTTTTTCTTGTTTGTTACAATCGATAAGTGTTTAAGTTTCCATATTCCAGCTACTTCTTTAACCTTTCTGTCTAGTTCTCTATCTTTATGCTTTATATGCAGATCTTTTACCTCAATAGCGGAGCTATTGTCTTAGACTCTAACTGCGTGTCTACCATGTCTTTATACTTCTGTTGCTGTCCTTGGTTAGCACTACTCCATGCTATTCTCTGACTGGGTTTAGCCATGTCTACTCTTTTAAGTTTTAATCGGATGGTTGCGACTACAGGATTGTGGTCTGAATTTGTGTCATAGCTTGGGTACGTTTTTACATTTAAAATACCATTACGAAACCTTTTGTTAATTGTAATGTAGTCGATTTGGTTCCTCACAATATTTCCTTCGCAATCTTGAGGAGACCTCCACGTATATAGACGTCTTTTAGGTAATTTAAACCATGTGTTAAGAACCACCAGGTTGTTCTCTTGGCAAAATTCAACAAAGCGTGTGCCTCGTTCGTTTCCTGGTCCCTAAACCATATGGGCCGATGATCGATTCGACTTTTTCTACTCCTACTTTGGCATTCCAATCTCCCATAAATATGTTGATGTCTGATTTCATGTGTTTTTTGATCTTTTCAATATCGGAATAGAAAATTTTAAGATCTTCGTCTGGGCTGTCTGCTGTCGGTGCGTATATTTGTATTATATTGATGTCAAATTGTTGTCCATTTAATTTGATTATCATTAATCTGTCGCTGACTGGTAGGAAACTTTTCGTAGAAAACTTCTAGAAAGGGTAGTAGACACAATATTAAAAAATACTACAATAATAAATTTGGGAGACCTGAATGCTGTGAAACGATTTTTTAAATTGACATCGACAATCAACTTTATTTCAAAGGTAATTTTTTGGAATTATAATTTAAAGATGATTTCTGGCATATGACTGTCGCGGCTGGCTCTGACGTAGTCTGATCTAAAGGTCCAATGTTCGATCACTCTTTCCAACATTTGTGGCCGTAAATCGGCAATAATGCGGCTTATTCTCCAAGTGGTCAATCGTTTCAGGCTTATCGGCGTAGGCTAGCGACTTATCCCCACAAAAAATATTCTAGCGGTGTTAAATTGCACTATCTGGAGGCCAATTCACGGGTCCGAAACGTGAAACTATACCTTTACCAAACGTTTCTTTCAATAAATTAATTGTGGCACAAGCTGTGTGACATGTTGCGCTGTATTGTTGAAACTACAGCTCCTTGCATCATCATCATGTTTGTTCAAATGAAGAATAAAAAAGTCAGTAATCATGGCTGTTATAGCGCTCACCATTGACTGTAACGTTATGACCAGCATCGTTTTTGAAGAAGTACGGACCAATGATTTCACCAGCCCACAAAGCACACCAAACAGTCAGTTTTCTGGAATATTATTACTATTGTCTCAACATACACTTGCGGATTATCTTCACTTCAAATATGGCAGTTTTGTTTGTTGACATAGCCATTTAACTAAAAGTGAGCTTCATCTGTAGAAAAAATTAGTTTATGAAAATCAGAATCAACGGCAATCTCGTTTTAAAACCCATTCACAGAACCTACTCCTTGCTAGGTTGATCGTGTAGCTTTAATTCTTGTACGAGTTTGATTTTGTAAGCACGCAAACCAAGACCTTTCCACAAAATCTTTCATAAAGTGGATGGACACATATCCAACTACTGTGCACGATGGCGGATAGACTGATTCGAGCCTTCCTCTATGCTACGCTCTACATTAGCAACAACTTCTTCTGTACACACTGTACGACGTCTCTGTGGATGCGTATTATTATTTATAGTAAACGTGGTGCGAAGACGTTCCATGGTTAATCGAATTAATTGCTCTGATGGACGATTATATTGAGCATAAAATGGACGTACATAGATGTATGAGGGAGATCTATGTCCAGCAGTGGATAAGCGAAGATTGAATGATGAAAATGGACGTAGTGCGCGATACGTATTACGAACAGAACCATGATTTTCAAAATAAATTTGCACAATCTGGAAGCGTTGTTCAGACGTCAGTCTATTTATGCTGAAATGCCAAGCCAAACTAAACATAAATCACTTGACAGCTGTCAACATGGCCGCCAGTTAAAAAAGTGTTGCCAACTTAATTTCTATACCTCTAAAAAAAACACTTTATTTCACCTTAAAAATTTTCACCGGATGTGAAAAATCTTTGTGACCGGAAGTTAACCAAGAAATTTTTGCCGTAATAATTTTAAGTAATCGGAATCCGTCGTCAGTTTTTCTCTATATATAACAGTTTTTTCAATCTAAGACTGGACAGACGGACGACCGGATGAAAGGACGGACGGAGAAACAAAATTAATAGGATCAAAATTTTATTTTCCTATGATTATGTCGATACAATGAAAATGTAAGTACGTAATGAAGATGAAAAACTTTTGCTCACAAAATGAATGTGGAATAATTAACACATGTCTCAATCACAAAGAACACAAATATATTTTTAACCACGCAAGAGGCAATAGATAATTTTTTATACTTCTTCTTCTTTATCTATGTCGTATTTATGTTGATGATGAAATATTGAACTTTATTTCATAATGCCAACACTGACCAAGAAAACAAATTCAAGATAACATCGCCAACATCAAACGCGGCGAGCATGAGACTTTTGTGGGTCCTTTTATTCCACTGCTCTGCATTCCCTATACGTACGGTACACTATCAGTAAAAGAAATGAACTTCGGTATAAATGCTTTATTCTCTCATTTTATTAGTAACAATAAGGATCTACATTTTAGTATTCATTGAAGTTACTGTATACAAAATAATCTGCCCTTGTTGACAGGCAAGTACAAAATTCTATTAAAAAAAAAACTTAGCTTGTGGTCTGCGGGCTTCTTCCGGTGCTGTCCTGGGTCATTTACAGCTCAAGATCTTCTTCGTGAGGCGTCAGTTGGTAGTTTTCAATTGTTGTCTCTGGAACTGTTGTTTGTGAAACTGCTGGGTTTTAAAAGGATGGATCCATCTGGAGAACTGCTATTACAAATATTATATTTCCTTTATTTCTGGGAACTGTTACTATATATTATTTCTGGGAACGAAACATCGGTAATATCAGGGCCACGCCCTTCTCCTGGGTGCCTACTAGGAACGTATTTTCGTCTAGACCTATTTGGCGACTGGAATCGATAGAAAATGACCCTCAATGGGACCAGCGTGGGTATTTATAACAGCAAAAGAAATTACCTGAAGGTCAGTATTAGCTGATAAGGAAGCAGAAATTTCTATTGAGACTGCCAAACTTGAATGTTTTAAAATTACAAAAAATTAACGACTTGATAAATAATTTTGCTTCGGAATAAAATATCGTATAAGAATGACTATTTTACGGGAAATAATGTAGGGATTCAAAATGAAAATGGCAATAGTATTTTCTCAATAAATACTATTCGGGATAATGGAAATACCTTTTGAAATCCGAATCGGGTCTCACTATGTGCATTATAAAATTGAAAATGTATTATACCGGGCGGACACAAAATGTAGATGGACCAAACTAACAAATATTTTCTAAAATGAAAATAAACACGGCTAAATGAGAGGACCTCTAATGCAATGTGGGTATTTGAAAATTGATTCTAAAAAGTAGCGGATTTGCACGCTACAATGCCATATTACGTCCCTTTAACGTTGGTAATTACAATACATATTTCTGTCTAATCGCTATATTTTCTTTAGCCATGACATCCGTTTCCTTGCAATTCCTCTTCGACTCTCGATTGTACCTTTTCATCATATAAGGTGAATGGTCTTTTATAACATCCGAATCATTTATTGTAACATCTATTTTAAAATAAATTGAAAAATAATTTAAAACCTAACCTCTCAAAAAAGTGATATATTGAACGTCACCATTAATGTGACGTATTTTTTAATAAACCAGCTGTTCCTTGCAGATATTTTTAAAAACGCACGATCGGACTTCTATAATACTTGATTTACTGAACTAACAATCATGTCGCGCCGTGAACTCAACGGCTACGCTACAGATCGGTAGTGGTAGCGGCTACACGGAATTGAGAGAAGATGGATTACTCATTAAACGAGAAGCGAGTCCGCTATAAAGACGGATTCTTCTTCGGTTATTTATTATTGCTATCGAGACCGGATGAAGAGAATAACTCGACATTTTTATACCGTATCTTGTATAAAGTACGTTCCTCTATTCATTTCCATCGTTAAATCTGTTTAGTTTTTTTTACTTTATATTATATGTATGTATATGCAAATACCATATATTATATACCATTTATAGTTGCAAATATGTTGCGTCAAAAGACCAACAAGACATCCAAATTTAAGATGGGACAAATTTAATCGTGGTCAGAAATGAAGAACGAGTATGTAAGGGAGGCTGCACCATAATCGGTAGAATAAGCTGAGAATGATGATGATGATGATGTTTACACATTAATGATATACCTACTTAGTGTAAAATCGGCAAATGATTAAGACAGATATCATTAACTACTTTTGCGAGTTATTTCTTTTGAAAGTTTTTCACAAATATAAGATTTCTCGCCCCTTAATGTACGCTCTACAATTATTAATGCAAGACTATCTGATCATAAAGCAGTATATACCAAGCTTAACACTCTTAACAAACAATCCTCGAAAACCCAACGTTTAGGTAGGATTTTTCCGCTCAGAACTTTCGTAAATTCCAAAATTTGTGCTTGACTTCTGGGTGGTACTTTCCCTCTGTGAACGTGGACTATAATTTCAGTGATTGTTTAGATAGGCTTGTCTGTATTTTCAATAAGGCATTTCCTTTAATTACAATTAAGTCAAAACATTACAAACCCTCGACTACCAAAGGTATCCGCATATCAGCCAAGCATATGCGTTTAGTACTGTATATCAAGAAATTTACTACCAACGTCTTTGTCACTAAATATATCTCCAAGTACAGAGGAACCTATCTAAAACTTATCAAAACAGCTAAAAAAATGTACTGTCAGAATCATCTGGGAAGCTCCAAAAATGTTGCAAGAGAAACTTGGTCCATAATAAACGATCTTCGAAATAAAACTAACACAGCTCAAACATTTTCTCTTCCAAACTCTAAAAATCTAAATGAATACTTCGTTAATGTGAGTAAAAATATAACATCAACTATTTTGCCACAACAAGATCCTATTTCCTATCTCCCCAATTTAAAAAAGGTCTCGAATTCATTATTTATAAAACCAGTTGATAAATCTGAACTGATCCAAACAATCAGTAGTATCAAAAGCAAATCTTCCTGTAGTAGTGATGGACTATCCATAAAATTTTTCTTAAATCTCCCAAAAATATGTTGGAAGTCCTGGTCTCATTAATTACCGATTCCTTTGAAAAAGGTATCCAGAGTGCCTAAAGACAGCCATTATTATTCCTCTTTATAAGGGTGGTGAAAAATCTAATGTCTGCAACTATAGACCTATTGCCTTACTACCGGTCCTATCCAAAATTAGTGAGAGACTTATAAAAGCCCGACTTATGTCCTTTCTCGTTGAAAATAACATTTGATCACAAAGTCAGTTCGGCTTTTTATCTAATAAATATACCAGAGATGCTATGTTTTCTGTACTACATGAAGTCTATCCAGCACTAAACAATAATCTTTATACTACCACTGTTTTTTGTGACTATGCCAAAGCTTTTGATCGTGTAAATCACAACATTTTGATAGAAAATCTAAATTTCTACGGAATTCTAGGTATTTCTTTGAATTGGTTCCAATCTTACTTGAGGAATAGGAAACAACTAGTTGGAGCAAATAATATTGACTCTAATCACAAAAGCATTGTATGTAGAGTACCACAAGGTTCAGTCTTGGGTCCTCTCCTTTTCCTTATAATTATGAATGACATGACTAACTTAAAAATCGATAACTTTTGATCTACTTAAAATAAAAACCTGGTCCGACTCTAATTTCCTCTCTTTTAACGTGGATAAGACAGTAGTATTATCCTATAAAGGAGCTCTTCAACCCTTGCTTCTTAATAACAGCCAGATCAGTATCGTTGATTCTGTAAAATTTTTTCTTATATTTATAGACAGCAACGTTAAATGGTCTTTTCATATCGATTTGTTAAGTAAGAAACTAGTCTCAGCCTATTATGCAATACGATCTGTTTCGAAGGAAATCAATTTAGCATCTTCCAAACATAACACTTCATGAAAAAGAAACATCTCAGCCAACGAACAACATAGATAAAAAATGGCAAAACGTAAAAATGGCGATAACAGGTCCTATGAAGAAAATTCTGACTAAAGAAAAACCAAAAATAAAGCAAAGGTGGATGACTGATAAGATGCTTCTTCTCATGGACAATCGGAGAATAATGAAAGGAAAAAACGAACAAAAGTATAAACAAATACAGAAAGAAATCAAAATAGAAATCAGAATAGCAAAAGAAGATTTTTATAAAAGAAAATGTGAAGAAATAGAGCAATTGCAGGCAAAACATGATATTTTTAATGTACATAAAAAAGTGAAAGAACTTGCAGGTACACAAAAACGTAAGCAGCCAAATACCCTGTATAATGTCAACGGAAACATAATAAGAGAACTAGAAGAACAGTTGAAGACATGGAATAACTATATTGAAGAACTCTTTGCAGATGATAGACAACAATCTAAGCTAAGTAACATACAAGGAGACGAAGGTCCAGAAATAACGGAAGAAGAAGTAATGTACGCACTAAAAAAGAATGAAAAATGGTAAAGCCCCAAGGTCCAGATAAAATACCAACGGAAATCCTTAAACTAATAGAAAAAGACTCGATTCACATTTTAGTTAAACTTTTCAATAGCATTTATACATCAGGAAAAATACCACAAGAATGGCTTTTATCCACCTTTGTAACTATACCAAAAAAGATAAATGCCAAACAATGTAATGATTACCGTACAATCAGTCTGATGAGCCATGTACTGAAAATATTTCTGAAAATTATACACTCTAGAGTACACAGAAAACTGGAAATGGACATCAATAATACCCAGTTTGGATTCCGAAATGGACTTGGAACAAGAGAGGCGTTGTTTGCACTGAACGTTATGTCTCAAAGATGTCTTGACATAAATCAAGATGTATTCATGTGTTTCATAGATTACAACAAGGCCTTTGATAAAGTGCGGCATGATCACCTAATCAGACTCCTGACAGAAAAGAATTTAGATAAACGAGACATCCGACTAATAGCAAATATGTACTACAATCAGAAAGCAGTAGTGAGAGTAGAGAATAATACCACTGAAGAAATCGAAATAAAGCGAGGTGAGAGACAAGGGTGTATACTGTCACCAACCCTGTTTAATCTCGATTCCGAAGACGTAATGAATAGAACACTCTCTGAGCAATCCGTAGGTATTAAAATAAATGGTGTTAGATTAAACAATCTGAGATTTGCCGACGACATCGTTCTGATCGCAGAAACACTTGAAGAGCTACAGACATTGGTGAATAAGATAGCAGACTGCAGCGAAGAATATGGACTATCTTTGAACATAAAGAAAACTAAATTTATGGTAATATCGAAATCAACACAAAATGTCCAAAATTTATATTTACACAATGAAATTATCGATCGAGTTAGCAAATACAAATATTTAGGCACTTTTATAAATGAACTTTGATCAGATAAAAGGCATATATCGAGCACAGTTTAATTAAATCTTGCCCAAGTACTTTCGATCCCTAGATCATCTTCAGGGGCATTTCGTCAATTGTGGCCTATCCGGCAAGAACAAGATGTCATAAACATATAAATTTACATTACACTACACTACAAATGGACAAACAAACACTTTAAAATAATTTAAGGAAGGCTACATTACCTGAAGAAGCCGGAGACAGAATGAACTTTTATAAATGAAGACAACGATAGCTCAGCAGAAATCAAAATAAGAATAGAAAAAGCCAGATCCATAACTCTGAGATAGCGCGTAGTGTTCTGCGGAAGAGATTTGAGCCTTGAAATGAAACTTCGCCTAATGAGATATTACGTACTTTCTGTGCTGTTCTACGGAATGGAGTCATGGACGTTGAAAAAGATTGATACCAAAAAATTAGAGGCATTTCAACTATGGATGTATCGCAGAATCCTGAGAATATCATGGACCGAGAGAGTCACAAATGTCGAGGTCTTGAGAAGAATGAATAAAGAAAAGGAAGTCATATTTACGATCAGAATTTTACGAAATTTTACGAAAGAATCTACGGGAATGGTATAGCTGTAGCAGCAACGAATTGTTTCGGTCAGCAGTTTCGAAAATACGTATAGCCCTGATGATCGCCAACCTTCGGAACGAAGATGGCACTTGAAGAAGAAAATAACATATTTTTCTTTTTTCGAGTCTAATCTTCAATATGGCCTGCATTTTTGGAGTTCTAGTACAGCTGCCCAAGCTGATATTATTTTTAAATCACAAAAAAGACCAGTTCGGTATCTTTTTGGCCTCAGTAGAATAACACATTGCAGAAGCTACTTCAAAAATTACGAGATTTTAACTCTTCTCTCTTTATATATTCTAGAAACTGTTTACTTAATTCGTAAACACCTACATGTTTTTCCAGCAAGACCTAATCACTTCTCCGCCAGAAATTCATTCTTTGATGTGTATTTACCGATTCCCATCCACTGAGTAAGTAAAGAAATCTATATTATATCCCACAAATAAATTATACAACTATCTACCTTTGCAACTTAAATCTACAACTTCTTTTTGCTTAAGTTCGTAAATTGACAAAAGCCTATATATCTGACAGACCATATTATTCAGAGGAAGAATTTCTTAACGAATTAATAAAAAATTACAGTACGTTTAGGCACAAGCAATAAAGTATTTTTATTTATATTTGGGTATCACATGCAGCAACTTAAACTTATTCGTGAACTAGTTCGTAAGGTTTTATTTTGCAATTTGCATATTTATTTAAATTTTGCAATGGATTGTATATTTTATTAGGTATCTTTTATTTTGTGATATTGACGATTTATGTAATGTTAGTAAATTTTAATTGTTATTGCTTTTTTTTTATTTTTTTGTAAGTTTTGTCCATAAAATTGTACAATTTTTCAGTGACAATAAAGCATATTTCTATTCTATTCTAATTACTGATTAAAAGCTTAACCCCAGAAGTCTGAGAAGAAACCAGACACATCAGTTATTTACTTAATTCCTTTACAAGAATGGAAAAAACAGAGTACACAACTGAAGATCCAGTACATCCAACATTTACCAGTATTATCCTTAATTGTTATGAATTATAGAATTATTAGAAACCAACAACAGAAATTATTCATTAAATAAACGAAATTTGAAGTCGTTTACAAACTTAAAAAACTTTCTATTCTAGCTATAAGATCAACAGTTTATCGAGTAGAATAATATTTAAGTTTAAGATAAACAAAAAACTAAATTTCAGCTAAATACACCTAGTAAAGTATTAACCACATTTTGTATTAACCTTGGTCAAAATTTTAACATCATGTTCTTTTTAATTAAAGTGGTTATATACTTTTTAGGACACTGATGATGGAATATGGATTCCGAAAACGTTTTGTCTTCATGACATAGCCCGTTTGGGTCTTTTAATTTTATATACCTTTTATAAAGGATTTTAACAAAAATTTTTTGTGATACATGGTATACAGCCAGCTACAGGAACTTAGTTTCCTTGTGGATTTTAAATTTCAACTGTTACTGTTACTAGTTTAATTTTTTTTTATTATCACAAAACCGTTCCCAAAGGGTTATTGATCACTACTATAACTAGTATTCCGTTAGTCGCTGGACCCGCACCTTGCGTTCTTATCATAATGGTCATTGTTCGATTCAAGTTGGTCAACTCTTCTCTCATCCCGTGAGAGTAATATCTTTTAGCGGGACGCTAGTTTTAACGTCCCCTTCATTTCAGTTACACCTGCATATTTATCATGAGATGCGATGTACTACTTGGTACAAATAGTTCATGTTTATCTGGGACATTTATTTTCTTTTGTAACAATAATTGAACCTAGACAGAAAAGTCCTTTGTTTACGAGTATAATTATTAAAATATTCAAACAACCCATTTATTCTATTCTATTATATTATTTCTAAAACATTCTAGTTCATTCACGTTGTGGTTTAGCTTGAACAATTTCGATATATTGCTAATTTCTGTTTTTGATTATTTGAAAAAATTTAATTTTTTTTTTTTATTTATTTTGCTTCAACCACTTAGGGTTATTAGCATAAGAAAAATACAAAAGTGATAAAGACATAAATAGGCATATACAAAATATCAATTACATAATAATGTATACAATATATATTTTAACTATTAATGTATTGTATTAAATTTTATTGAAAAGGTTTATAGTTTTCAAGAATTCTATCAAGTCAGCTACGTATTTAGATTCTCCTAAAAGTTCTTTTAATGTTTTTGGAAAGTGATGATATAGTCTTTCCACTGAGTATATTGGACACTCAATCAAAATGTGCTTCACTGTCACTTTACATTCACAAACAAAACACACTGGTTCCCTCTTCTTTCTTCAACAAGTATTCATGTGTTGTAGAAGTGTGTCCTAATCTAAGACGTGTTATTAGGACTTGATGTTGTCGCTTTGAAGGCCAGAAGTTCCATGGAAGGATGGAAGATTTTATTTCTATCAATTTAGTGGTGCTTCTATTCCATTGGTTTTGCCAAACATCGTGCAATTTTGATTTTAAGTAAGGTTTTAAATCCAAATGCACCGTTAGATTTTCCACTAATGCTGCTGTATTGGTTACTGCGGACCTAGCTAGACTATCTGCCTTTTCGTTACCATCTATTCCAACGTGTGACGGTACCCAGAGGAACTCTACTGTCAAATTGTTTTGGTATATACGGTATAAAATTAACTTAATCTGCTGCAATGTTGGATGAGAGGGATAGATCTGAGAAATTGATGTCAGACAACTAAGTGAATCAGATATTATAAGAGATTTGGGAAGTTTTTTTTCTAGAATATAGGTTAGGGCCTTATTGATGGCAAATAGTTCTGCTGTGAAAATACTTGTCTTAGGAGACAATTTATAGATGGAATGTTCATGGGATGTCACAAAGCATGCTCCTACTCCATTTATGGTCTTAGATGCGTCCGTGTATATAAAATGGAAATTTTTGTACTGTGTGAGAACATGGAGAAAGTGAGTTTTAAAAAAATTTGGTATCACGTTATTTTTGTTATATGCTGTAAGTTTAAGGTTACAAAGCGGAGAGGGAACAACCCAAGGAAAACATAAATTTATTTCACAGATAGGATAAATGGGTGGTAGTTCAATATTAAAATCGAATAAGTATCTATTAGCTCGTTCATAGAAAGGTACAGGACCCCTATTTCTTTTTCGATAGACCTCCTGGAACCTGTTAGCAACAGCATGATGAAGAGCTGGATTTTTTGGGTTAGATTTTATACTCGAGACATACGATAGAGTTAAGTATTTTCTTCTTAGGTTTAAGGGTGGCTCTCCAGCTTCACAGAGTAGACTGTCCACAGGACTGGTGCAATATGCTCCTAGAGCAAGTCTAACTGCTGAACTCTGAAGAGTATCCAAAGTTTTAAGCAATGCTTGGTTTGCGGTGTTATACACAACACATCCGTAGTCCAGTTTTGATCTAATTAAAGCTCTATATAAATTTATTAGAGTTGGAAAATCTGCTCCCCAATTTTTATGTGATACAGATTTCATAATGTTTAGTCCAGCTTGGCACGATACTCTTAGCGAGTGTATATGACTTGTCCAACTTAATTTTGAGTCCAGTTGCATCCCTAGGAATTTAATTTCTTTTGTATATTCTATAGGAGAATTGTTTATAAAAATAGATTTGGGAGCTTTTGTGTATTTGATTTTCGTGAAAAATGTATAGCTTTTGTTTTAGTGTTGGAAAACTGGAGCCCAATATTGTTAGACCACGATTCTATCGACTTAAGAGCTGCAGAAATACGATTATGAGCCGATAATATGTTTTTATTTCTTGCTAGAATTACCAGATCATCAGCATACAAAAAAGTTTTAATTGTGCGATTGCAGTCCGACACAACATTGTTAATAGCAATTAAAAATAGTGCTACGCTTAGATTCGAGCCCTGTGGAATTCCATTTTTCTGTAATTTAGATTCAGACAAATGGTTATTTATTCGAACTTGGAAATATCGTTGCCGTAGAAAGTTTGAAATAAAAGCAAACATGTTACCGTGAATCTTCCAATTGTGGAGTGTGAAAAAATTTAATGATCTAAGCTTTTATTGCTTTTACTAAAATGTTTCCTATCTACCTAAACATTCTTTTATTTCTCTGCTTTTTGATAGTTTTAGTTTTTTTCTTTTAAACTTTAGAGATTATGAGATATTTGCATTAGTATGCAAATTTATTTTATGAACATGAAAATGATTCGATAATTCTTTTATTCAAAGATAATTGAAAATTCAAAAATTTTTTTATTCAATAAAAAAATTAATAGGTATCCTTAATTAAGGTAAGTATAGTTCTTATTTAAAGCAATCTTCTTCTTCTTCTTCCTATTCAGCTTTTCCCTTTTCTTCCTATCCGTGGTTCCTATCCGTTTTCGGATGTTGGAAATCATATTGGCAATCATGACCTTGCTCGCTGCGGCTCGAAACAGCTCCGTTGAGGTTTTTCTTAAACCATGTTCTTAAATTCCGCAGCCATGATATTCTCCTTCTACCGGGTCCTCGCTTACCTTTGACTTTACCTTGCAATATAGACTGCAGCAGGGAGTAACGGTGCTGATTTCTCATAACGTGTCCCAGATATTGCAATTTTATGCGTTTGATCGTAAACACAATCTCTGGTTCCTTCTTCATTTTTTCTAGAACTTCCTTGTTCGTGATCCTTGCTGTCCATGATATTCTCAGCATTCTTCTATAAAGCCACATCTCAAATGCTTCAAGTTTTTTAATAGTGGTGTCTGTAAGCGTCCATGCCTCCGCCCCGTACAACAACACAGAGAAAACATAGCATCTCAAATGTCTCATTTTTGTATCCAGGGATATGTTGTGACTTTTGAAGATGGCGCTCATTTTGTTAAAGACCGTTCTTGCCTTTCCTATGCGGCACTTTATTTCCTGTACATTGCTCCACTGTTCGTTTATAATAGTTCCCAGGTAGCAATACTGTTTTACCTCGCTCTATCTGCGTCCCATTAATGTATAGATGAGCCCCATTTATATTCTCCTTGCTGACAATCATTTGTTTGGTTTTGTGGGTATTAATGTTTAGTCCGTACTGTTGACTGTACTCGTTTATTCTGTCCATTAGCCTCTGAAGTCCCTCTAAACTATCTGCTATCACCATGGTGTCGTCGGCATATCTAACATTGTTTACTCTTTCACTATTTAGAAGGATGCCTTCGTCTATTCCGTAAAGAGCCTCGTTAAAAATTTTTTCTGAGTACATATTAAATATCAACGGCGATAGAATACATCCCTGTCTAACTCCGCGTAGTATTTTTATGTGATCTGTTTCTTCTCCGTTAATTTTCATGTATGCGGTCTGATTCCAGTATAGTTCTGAAATTATTCTGAGGTCTTTGTCATCCAGGTCTGCTTCTTTTAAAATGTTTATCATCTTTTGATGTTGAACTCTGTCAAATGCCTTTTCATAGTCGATCAAGCACGCGTATACGTCGCAGTTAACGTCCCCTGCATCTTTGAATCAGTACCTGTACTCCGAAAAGTGCCTCTCTGGTACCCACTGCGTTAATGAAGCCGAACTGTCTGTCTGATATTTGTTCCTCGCACTTCTTATAAATTCTTCCATGGATGACTCTAAGAAACAGTTTCAACATGTGGCTCATTAGGCTGATTGTTCGATATTCTTCGCACTTTTTAGCCCCCCTGTTTTTTAGGTATCGCTATGAATTCTGATTCTAGCCATTTATCAGGGATGATTCCTGTATTGTATATTTTATTGAAGACAGCCGTGATCCAATTTCCCTTTTCAGGGGCCGCTATTTCTTACCCTTCGTCGCCACTCATTTTTGTCCATCGGGTGCTCTTCACCTAAACCTTTCTCCCATAAGTTCTCTGCCACACAGTCCTTCTATCTTCTCTTTGGTTTTGCTCTACCTCCCATTCCATTTCAACTTTTAACAGCTCTGTCCAGAGCTTCCGCTAAGGTATTGGCCGCCCGTGTGCAACTTAATATTTGCCGCCCCCCTTCCAACACTTTAGACATACATACTATTATTCAAAGAAATGTGCAGAAGATGCATAATATAACAATAATAGTTTGTAAATAGATAAATACTTACTTGAACATTTAGACTAATCTCCATGATCCAACGTCCATATATTATCCTAATGTATATCCTAATATCCCATCCTAATATCCCAATTTAAACGTCCATTATCCTAATTTAATAACCATGATCCAACGTCCAGAATATGTATATCCTAATATCCTAATTTAAACGTCCAGATTATTAAAATAAACCATGAATAGAAACATAAACACATAAAAAAACTAAAAACGCACTTTTCGGGCTTTCGTCTCGGAAAACTTTTTGACAATATCTTTAATGTCCAATGTCGCACACACTTCATGTTCTATAGATAACATTGCAGAACGCAGAAACACATCTTACTACAATTGTTATTTGTTCTACATGCGCCCCAATATTTTTTGGTGGTTACAGGTTCAGGTGTTTCAGCATCAGCACTCGCACTATCGCTATTATTGTCATCAAATCATCCGTCTCTATCCGCAGGAATATTCAATTGTTTGGTACTTTTTTCTATGGTTTGGAGTTCGCTTGGAGTTAAAGGTCCTAAATTTATATCCGAGTCTTCTATATTTTCATGTATATTTTTCATCAAAAATGATTCCAGTGCACCGCTAATTTTTTTTTCGTCTCAGTTTTTGCCTCTTTTATTTTTCTATATTAAAAATCTGAAAGTCGGTTTCTTTTTATTTGGGACATTTTGAAATTATCATTTAAGAACGAAGCCGGACGAATTTAACAAAATAAATCCAAAAACACTGCAAATAAGTTGTCCAAATAATGTTTCTCCAAATAATATGTAGCCGTAACGCGTATACGAATAAAATTGCTCTGATCTCGACGTTACTTCGAAATACAGTACCTACTGTGCAAAAGAAACGGGTACACTACTATATTTTACAAACAAAATCGTTTATCAAAAGCGTGTCTAAATTCATCGAATTCTCAACTAAGACTAAACATAAGACATAATAACCCATCTATAAACATAACCATAGGAACAATATTATAACAGAAACTTTACAACCACTTGCCTAAATTCTTGTAAAGTATCTACGTGTGAAATCTCAAATAACTGAAGTCCGAAAGCCGCCAGCCGCTTTAAATTAAAAAGTATTCCCGAAACTGCTTTATGACTGTACCTGCAAAAGGGCGGCAGTTCATACAATAAATAATATTTTTCTGACATTTTTTTTTAGATTAGGATGAAAAAAAGAAGTATATTACATGATAAATGAAACGCATTTAAGTATTATCACGTACTGAATAATTATTATTTTTTGGAATATTAGAGTTATCACAGAATTATCTGAATCATAACTATTTAATTATTTGAATTTATTTTCGTTTTAAAAAAGTATTATCATCAGTGGACTGCTTTTGGCCGCCCCTATTGTTGGCCGCCCGTGTGCGGTGCACACTTGGCACACATGGTAGCGGTGGCCCTGGCTCTGTCCTTTGTCCCACATAGTTTTCATTTCTAGGTCATATCCAAATTATTGCAGTCTTTGTTTTTGTAGTCACTCCGGCCTTATCTTTAATTAAGTCGTTCCTGATTATATTTCTTCTAGTCGTCTATCTACCATAACAGTTTGATTTCAGTTACCTTCATCTTCTTTTTCTAAATCTTCTTTACATACTTGATCGCCTTATAACAACGCAGGTCTCACCACACTCTTTTAATCTTTCCTAACGAGGCAAAGTATTTAAATACTCCTACTCGTCCTAGTTTCTCTTCAACCAATTCTATATCCCCAACCGTTCCTCTTTCTCCCAACCACATACACTCCGTTTTCGATCTTATCCTTAAGCCCTCCCACTTGAGTAGTCCTTCTCCAATACTCAAACTCCTTCTCGAATATTTCTTCGCTCCCGTCTACTAACACGATATCATCAGCAAAGAGTATTGACCAAGGAGCCCTCTCCCTTACTACCTCTGTCAGTACATCTATAACAAGAATAAACAGGTAAGAACTCAGTAAAGAGCCTTGATTCAATCCAACCGTCGCCTCACTGGAATACTTTCGGCCAATCCGACACAAGTCCTTACTTTGGTGGACGCTCCCTCATGCATATCCTTCACGAGCCTTACATACTTCTCAAGAACCCATTTCTCTCAACTGTTTCTCGACCAACTGTCTCAACGCAAACTAATTTTTATTGCGGGCGACATTAACTTTATCCCTCTATAGTTCTTATAGTCCTCAATGTCCCCTTTATCTTTATACAATGATACCAGCATGCTCTCTCTTCATACATTGGACATCCTTTCTTCCTCATATGCTTATCTTTTTCATCATTTGTCACAATATATCAGCCTCTTGGTCTCCTAGAGCCTTCCTCACCTCCATATGTATCTTATTAGGTCCTACTGCCTTACCATTCTTCACTTATTTTTTGCATCGACAACTTCATCTCTCGCTATCCCCGGTATTACATTCTTATTTCGGATCCTGCATCCACTATCTCTCCTATGGTTTTCTTTATTTAGCAACTTTCCAAAGTACTTATACCATCTTGGCTTTATTTACATTGGTTCTTAGCACTCTTTTATCCGCACTCTTAATCTGCAGCATGTGGATCAAGTCCTTTGATGACTTGTCCCTTGCTTTAGCAATGCTATACAACATTTTCATACCCTCGGGTCTTTCCAACTCTTCATAAAGCTGTGCAGACGATCTTTCATTAGCAGTAGCTACAACGCGCTTTGCTTCTCTTTTTGCACCTTGTATATCATTATCATTCTCTTTTTAAGTCCTGTCGTACCTTTTTTAGCCTCTTTTTTTCCTCTAACCTTCTGTTGCACTTCATCGTTCCACCATCAAGTTTATCTTTTTCTAGGATTCCCTTAACCACATGTTTTTCCTAGCACTTCATCTCCCACTCGCACCAACATTTTACTGTTGGCTTCCGACCAGTCATTAACCGTATTTTTTCCCCTAGCTCTTCCAGCACTCGACTTTTAAAGACTCTTGCCAACTCCTTAACCTTTAACTTCTACCACTTTACCTTCTTGTATCCTACTTGCTTTCTTTTCCATCTCACCTGTATCTCCTTATCCACTATCACTGGTCGGTGTTGACTACTACACACTCACACTTTATCCCTTTACAGTTGGTAAACTCTTTTAGGTGAGTTCTTCGGAACAGCACAAAATCTATCTGACTTTCCTTTCACCCGCTAATAAAGGTACTAGCCTTCAGTCTTCATAAAAAACGTATTAATGACAGGCAAATCCCGTGACACTGCAAAGTCAATCACACTATTTCCTTCATCATGTTTTATTAATATATATTTAAAGCAATTTCTTTATATAATTCTTTAATTTCTTTACTAAAGTATTATATAGTTGGTAACTAAGCAATACGACTACACGTAGAAAATTCCACATTATTCCTAACTTCTAATTCGGATTCAGAGCTGGTCACTTCGCGCATCATGCGTTGATGGAAGCAGCAATCTTTACATCTTAGGCAGTAAATGAACACAATAGACATGCAATCGGAATTTTTTAGATATTTAGAAAGCATTTAATTGTGTCTGGTACTCTGGCCTGATCGGAAAACTTCACCAAGCTTTATTGCCAATTCCGTTCCTGAGAATATTACGCATATACTTTTCTACTTGAACTGTCTGTATAAGTAGCTGATAAACTATCAATTCTCTTCACTCCTCACGTAGGAGTTCCACAGGGCTCAATACTAGCACCAATACTCTATGAAGTTTACAACAGCCACCTCGCTATCCCCCAACAAGAGACCCGAAATTGATTGTAATAAGAATAACATTCTACATTTTTTGTTTTAAACGTTTTGGCGTTTCGTAAACACCAATTTAACAGTTGACTTACGTGACTCGATTTTGTAGACATAGTCATATTTTGAGTGAAACTGGAGAGGTGTTGTTGTATCCACGAAATGATATAAAACTCTGATTTTTCTGGTTATTTCTGTGTTAATTATAGTGATCTTTGATAAAATAAAGGCAGATATCGAGGCACAGTTTTATTAATTAAATCTTCCCCAAGTACTTTCGCTCCCTAGAGCATCTTCAGGGGCATTCCGTCAATTTTGGGCTATCCAACAATTGCAGAATATTATAAACATAAAATTAAACATAAATTTGAACATAACACTACACTAAACAAGGACAAACAGTTTAAAATTATTTAAAAAAGTCGAAGCTACATTCTGGTTGGCAACAGGAGAGAGAATGATTCTTCTGGTCGGCAACAGGAGAGATTCTCTCTCCTGTTGCAGACCAGAATATAGCTTCGACTTTTTTAAATAATTTTAAACTGTTTGTTCTTGTTTAGTGTAGTGTTATGTTCAATTTTATGTTTAATTTTATGTTTATGACATTCTGCAATTGTTTAATTTTCGTCAAAATTGACGAAATGCCCCCGAAGATGCTCTAGGGAACGAAAGTACTTAGGCAGGACTTAATTAATAACACTGTGCTTGATATCTGCCTTTATTTTATAAAGTTCATTTATTCGAGCATTTAACCTTATATCAATTTTAGTGATGACTGACTTCCTCTTTCAGTATTGGTAACCAGATCCTTCTACATTCTGTTGATGGGTATGCTACACATTTTCGAAGCGAAGCTTCTATACTGCCGTTGTATTTAGTTTGCCCAAAATCGGTCTTGGTCTTGTTCTTGCGTTTTCGCTCAAGATCAAGACTGTCTAATTTAAGCAAGACCAAGACCAAGATCAAGAGCAGATGTATTGGCGCAAGACCAAGGCCAAGACTGTCTAAGTCTCTACTCTGAGATAGCGCG
>NW_027312551.1:0-28366 GCF_040954645.1 Diabrotica undecimpunctata | reverse complement strand
ACGCGCTATCTCAGAGTCGAGAAATAAGGGTTTATTTTCTGCCCCACGTCTGGCGCCAGGTTTAAGGGGATGGTTAGGTTGGGATGTGATTCCCGAGAAATAAGGGTTCATTTCGTAATAACTTCACTGCAAATAGGTAGCAACGCACAAGGTTGATGTAAATGATAATAAAACACATTGCTTGATGTGGTGTATGCAGATAAAAAATAAAACAATAGACATTATTAAAACTACATTATACAGATACACACATGTTGATTGCTATGTAGACAATATGACAATGCCAATGAATATGACAGACAACCGTTGACAGCATCCTACGTCACAATGGTTGACAGGGTTTGCCAAGTATAATCTTGTTACACAACCTTCCTTTTTAATCCAGATTTATAAAAATTTGACTTTTTCTATTCTGTCCTGCTTTAAACGAGTAACTTTTTATCCAGTTAATGTTTCATACGAAGTCTAATTTTCCATTTATAGAAAGCCATAATAATTTTTTGTTTTTCTTTTTCGCAATAGTCGAGCCCTAGCCTGTTAAAAGTTGCTTTTTTTTAATTTCTTTGATGTCTCTAATAATAAAATTAACGTTCCATGCCTTTTTTTTATAATTTTTTTTAAATTGTGTACTTAAGCTCTAATTAAAACAAGTTACTTTTTCTCCTAGCTTCACGTTTCGTTATATTTTACATCAGCGATAGAATAGAAATATTATATCATATTATATTGTTTTCTTGTTAACGTACTGTGACATTTTTTGTGACTTTTTAATGTTTGTATAAGTTTAGAAAAAACTCTTAATGTGTTTTTTACTGTATTTTGATTGTAATATTTAAATGTATGTATATATATATATATTTTGTTTTTGTACCTAGCCTTTCAGTTTGCTATTGGCATATTCGGTATATATATATATATATATATATATATATATATATATATATATATATATATATATATACTATATATATATATATATATATATATATAACCGAATATGCCAATAGCAAACTGAAAGGCTAGGTACAAAACAAAATGCGGATTATCACAGCTAAGAGTAGATATTCTTAAAAGTCTACTGGCAAAGAGACATGTGATGCAAAAAAACAATTAAGAAATTAAACATAATTATAACACTACACTAGTTATAACTGTATAAGTAATACACTTATAAATAAACATTATTTACGTAATAATATGTATGAAGTACAGTCTCGTAGTTATTAGTTTAGTAATCTCGTAAGTAATTATTTTTTATTGTTTTGCCTTATGTTACGTGATGTTTAGTAATAACAAAACCTATTCAGTTTTATATTTTTTAGATATTTCTAGTAGTTCTTTTATCGCTCGTTCCAAATCTCCACTGATGCAGTTAAGTGCACCACGCATCTCTAGCACCGATGTTTTCTAATTCCAATGTTCACATTAGCAGTCAGATGGAGTTTTCCACGTTGGATTTCAGGTCGATGTGCGATATAGTCGAGACAAATTACCGGAAAATCTGGTGGCTCGTGAATTATTGCCAAGCGGTCAGCCGCGTAGCTCACCGATACTGATACACAACACGGTCACTGGACGTAAAAAGACATATAACGCCACATGGATTGTCTATTTGAGAAGCCAACTTTGAAATTGTGGACTAGTTTCCATCCGACAGGAATCGATAACTAGTTACGCTTAAAATTAGATAATCTAATATTTTAAATCAGCGGTTTATAACCAATTATTCTGTTAAATTATTTATTAGATTAACTCGACGTAATATAGTCGATTTGAGGTTTTTGAAAATCAACCACTCCAACTCCCATAACCAAAATTCACAGATTACTGAAATATTTATCTGTCTACACGGTCCAAGAAAAAATAACATGTTTTCTTCCTACCTGAAGAATGTAGTATTATACTGAGTGGCATTAAAAGTATTACAGCCCAAAAATAATAATTACATAATAATTTAATTAATTAAATGAGAAGCAGAAACGTAAGGCAAAAAACAAAAATAACCATATACAAAACCCTTATACAACCAGTGTTGACTATATGGGTCGGAGACATGGACCATTTCCAAGGCAGACGAAAATCTCCTTCTTATATTTGAAGGAAGGATCCTGAGAAGAATATTCGGTGGCATCTGTGAAAATGGTGTTTGGAGAAGGAGGTAAAACTACGAGATATATCACAGATATAAACATATATTTGGTGGTAAAGACGTAGAATCCTTTATAAAAATAGGAAGACTAAGATGGGCAGGACATCTGGCAAGATCACAGCAGAACAACCCTCCTAGAAGAATCCTTATGTCGCAACCTGTGGGAAGTAGAAGTAGGGGTAGGCCCAAAACTCAGATGGAGGGATGGTGTAGATGAGGATGGTAGACAAATAGGCGCAGCAAACTGGCAACAGTTGGCAATGGATAGAACTGACTGGCGTATTAGACTTGGGAAGGTCGAGGCTCTTTTATAGGGCTGTAGCACTAATGATGATGATGATGAATTTAATTAATTTAATAATAATAATATAATAATAATTTCTTCACGAGTTTTTGGGGAAATCAACTTTCAACGCCAGCTACTCATAACACCAATGCTGGATGGATTGAAGATACAACGAACAACTGTCAGCATTACAATAATATTCTCTACGAACCCCTTTACCACTGAAAAAGTCTGAACTGGAAATTTTCCGGGACCAAAAAGGAGTTCAAAACTTCTGGCTAAATAAGTTTTGGAGAGTGTTCATGAGTGTTTGTCAATGTTGATTAATTATGTTATCTCTAATCCACAGGAAATATCATCATTTCTTACACAGGGAACCACTTATCCAATACCAAAGGATCAAAAAAACACCTAAGGTCCAGCCAAGTACCGCCCAATTACTTGTCTTTCCACTTTCTACAAATTGGTTACATCCTGTGTAGCTTGGCGTATCTACCAACACTCTGCTCTAAACAATATCATAGAGCCTCAACAGAAAGGATGCGCTAAGGGTTCCATGGGCTGCAAAGAACAAATTAATATCGACTCAGTCATTTCCAACCAGGCATACACCAAAAAAAAAAATAGACTTTTACTGCCGTCATTGACTACAAGAAAACTTTTGATTCAGTGCCTCACGAATAGCTTATAGATATATTGAAAATATTTAAAGTCGATAATAATATAGTAACCTTTTTAAATTACCCAAATGACGGAGTGGGATACTAAAATTCACCTTTAAATACCTAGTGAAGATAATATCGAAACTGAAGATATCCCAATCAACCGCGGCCTTTTCCAGGGGGACTCGTTCGCTTTGGTTCTGTCTAGGGATGAACCCACTATCTCAGCTACTGAACTCCACTCCACAGGTTTTAGGATCAAAAATAACAATACTGTTGTGGTGAAGCTTAACCATCTGTTGTATATGGATGATTTAAAATTATTGGCATCTCTACTCGAAACCACCTAGATCAGATGCTAAAAACTGTAGAAACCTTCTCAAATGATATTAGTTTGCACTTTGGACTAGACAAGTGCCGTATACTAAATATAATCACAGAAAAGTTTACCCCGGAGGTTTCGATATGCAAGATCGCCGAAACATCGAGGCAATGCGTGAAAATGATATGTACAGATATCTCGGAGCAAGTGCGAAAAATTGACCATAAACTAATGAAAACTGAACTAAACTTCTGAGTTTGTGCGAAGAGTAAGACAGTTAAATCGGTCATATCTTAATAGCAAAAATTTGTTTAAGGCATGAAAATACGTACGCCTGTTCCGCGCTTAGCTACTCATTTGGTATTATCAAGGGGTCAAAAAACGGATAAAGAAAGTCTCCAGCGAAAAGAAAGAACACTTTTCACAAAGGCGCAAAGACACCATCCACGCAGTGCAGTAGAGAGAACAACATTACCGAGATATCAAGGGGAAAGAGGACTTATGGACATATGTAGGTGAGCAATTCACCTATGTCCATATAATTCAACTAAGATGAACAACCATCTAATTTTCTCTTGTTTAGCTTCATAACTGCACATAGCCATTTTTCTGATAGAAAAAGTGTGAAATGAAAACAATAAAGCAATTTCGACATAATTATTACATACAAAAAAAAAGTTTATGAAAGAGCACCACACAAGAAAATCCATACATTGATTAAAAATACACAAGCCCTTTGCTTTTTATCAATAAAACAAATTAATCTACCCCCTTATTCAGACGGCTTTAACACCAAAACTAACATCGGTCTCTGAGACAAAAACTTGCCGATAATTGCATAAGTATCTGACACTGAAGAACATTAAAAACAGACACTTGAATCAGGCAGCTATACTGACTGGCGGTAAAGATACAAAACGAACGATAAACTCAAAGTCGTCTCACAGACCAAATGTTAGTAACGGAGGTTTGTTTGTATTTTCAGAACTATTTCCGAAGTGGAAATTGAAACGTCAATAAACTTGTTTTAAACTTTAATTCTGACTTATTCCCATTAAAATAATAATTACTATTACACTAAAATAGCTTCAGAACAATAGTTTTTAATTATACTATTTCAATAACAATCATATTTTTTTTCAATTTAATTTAATATTGTAACCTTTTGTTCACTGTAAAAACATTATTCTGCAATATTGATTTTAAAATCTGTGGACAAATATTTTTCTAACGAGCGTTAATAACAAAAACTGACAAAACAAACTAATCCCTGAAATACGTTCGACTCGATTCGATGGCTTCCGGAATGTTAACAAGGGAAAAGTACTTCATACTCGTATAGTCTACTTGTTTGCTATTAATAATAAATCGTGATAAACTATCAATGATAGGATTTTAAAGCAATAAATACGTTTATTCGACAATGATTTCGGCAAACATAGAATTTATGCGAACACCACTATTGATAAACTATCATTTTTGTCGGTAATAGCTTTTTGAATTTATAGATTGTTGTGATCGGTTTTTTGTATTTCATTTCTAATATTCATAAGTTTATGTTCTGTAGTAGATAATTTTTATATTTATACTGAGACTTTATTACGTCTCAACATGTTTACCATGAAAGTCTCTGGTTCTGTAGAGCATTAACGTGTGAGATAAACAAAAAAAAAAATAGTCGTATCTCTTCTTTCTATAAACAGTGCCGGCACTTACTGTCGTTAAGTACGCAAATGCCTTTGGACTATTACTTCCAGCTTTTTATTTTGGTGCCATACCCACTTTATAAACTGCTATTCTAGGTTATGTATCACTAAGTATTAATGTTGAGAACAGGTAATACATTACCCATCTCGTCAACAAGTATATATATATATATATATATATATATATATATATATATATATTATATATATATATAATATGACCTAGGAGGACAAATCACTTAGAGGGGCTCATTTTAGCATCCCTACTTCATCAGATACTCGGGCTGATACAAAATCAAACTCGGAAAGTCCAACGAATGTCTCCTAAAACTTTATCACTACCGTGCTTAGCTTAAGTTCGTTAATCGTTTCAAATCGTTCGTTAAATAATATCGTTTTCTGTCCTCTGGGCTACACGAAATGTGTAAAAAATTTTCTAGGAAAAAGCTGCTATCACTTTGTTGAATTGAATGGGCAAATATATGGTCTAGGAGAACAAATTTACTAAATTTCCCATACTCGAGTCGGTATTAGTAGAGTGTTATGATTTTCATCAGCTTCATCAGACACTCGAGCTGATAGAAATTCAAACTCGGAAAGTCTAACGAGTTTACCCTAAAACTTTACCACTGCAGTGGATAGGCAAACCACTTGGCATCTCGTACCTTCCATATAGCCATATATATATATATATATATATATATATATATATTATATTAGATATATATATATATATATATACAAAAGTAAGAAAAAAAGAACTATAATATAATATTTAATTGTCAGAAATGAAAATTGCAAGATGGTTTTTCATGACATTGCGGGACTATTATTTGTAATTGGTCGCTATTCTAACTTATTTATAAATTCATTTATTTTCTGTTAAAAAAAGTTTTCAAAAATACTAAATCTAGAGAAACATTCATTAGATAGTTTTTAAGATGTTTAGCAGTTTCGATTTTACTAACAAAACTAATTTTATTTGGTGAGTTAAAATTAATTTTTCTAGTTTCACTTTGTAAGATTTTTTGTATTTTTTTAAAAGCTCTTGATAAAGATTGTAAACCCAATTGAAAGCTTGACATAAAGAATAGTTTACCAATAGCCCTTTTATTGACTCCAACCCATAAAAAACATTAGTGCGATTTGCCCATTAGCGAGACGATTAGTTCCGATTAGTTCCGATTAGTTCCGATCAGAGATATTTTACATATCTCTTTTTCCGATCCTAAGAAACTAGAGGTGGGTCGTTAACATTTTTATCGGAACCGTTTTTCGTAAACTGTAAATAGTTGATTGTTTACCAGTAGTTTCAAATAAGCGAGTACACAAAAAAAACATATTGGCTATTATATTGAAAGAAAATTTCGAAGGATATATTTATTATAATTCGAAAAATAAATTAAAAAATACAAATAGTACTTACACTTACATTACAAATTATTAAATCGCGAATCGTCTAAATTGTCATTTAAAAACATAAGTTTTTCCACTTTTCTTGTTAACCGTGTTCTTCTTTTATTTAAAATTAAATCAGATTTTGAACATGTGTTCACAAGGAGACAGATTTTTGTTTACAATATTTTTTTGAATATAGTGGTTAAGTTAGGATATACATGGCGATGGTATTTTCCACCACTGTAATGGACAGTTTTAATCTCCGTTTGAAATTTTTTGTGGGTAATATCATCAGACAATTACATGTCGACTTCTTTTTATATCTCTCGATACAGGTGTATGTTTAGATGAGTCATGTCCAATTAATTCATCAAAAATATACCATGGATTTAAGTCATCTTTATCAGTTTCTTTTTCTTGTACTGGTTGATTTTCACTAGTACAATCTTCTTTTTCTTTTTTTATAGAAGTAACCAGCTTCTTAACTCTTTCTTTTGTTTTTTTAGAACTAGATATTCTGATTAATGAATGAGTTTCGATTTCCGATTGATCTGCATTTTTGATTTCAAATCTTTATTGATAGTTCGTCGAAGGATTTATTTATTGTAAATATTCAATTAAGAATTATTTTTCTTACTCAAAATTATTGACCTAGTATAAGAATATTAATTTTATTTTCAAAAAATGCACATTTGTAGAAGATTCAGCTTTTATGGTCCGCTTTCTGAATATTGCAATGATTGAAACTTCTGACGCATTTCTGCCCGTTTCGACTACTTCTCCTACAAGTAATGAAATACTGCCGACCGCCACCCAAGCGTCAAAAGGTGATGGATACTTCCACTAATAAAAATAGTAGTTTATAACAAAAGAAACAAATAGATATGGATTTACTAAACCTATGCAAAGACTAGTTTCATCCGTTTTCCATAGTTGAAGAACGAGCTTATAAAAAGTTTGCAGGGTGGATTCCTGGATATAAACCGCCAACAAGAAAAACTTGTTCATTGCGTCAGGTTCATTACTTCAGGAATGTTATATCAAAACTAAGCAAATTATTAGGTCACAAGTTATTATTACTACTGACCTCTGGACATATGGTGTAACTGAGAGTTACATCGCATTAACAGGACAATATTTAACTGAAAATTTAGAATTTAAAACGGTTTTATTAGGCTGCTGCCATTTTTTCTGGAAACCATAATTCAGAAAACATCGCTTTTGAAATTAGTGAAATTATTAATCAAAGGAGTCTAAAACGAAAAGTAAATTTTTGAAGTAACTGATAATGCCTCAAATATGGTCAAAGCTATTAAATATGTTTTGGAATGAAAACATTTAAAATTGTTTTTTCTCATACGTTAAATTTATTGGTGGAGGACGCACTTAAATGGTGTCGTGTAGAAATAGATAAAATAAAAAAGTCTTTTTTTTTCGACAATTCGGCAAAAAACACATTTCAAAAAAAGTACCTTATCTTCAGAAAGGCTTTTAAAGTATCAATTACAACATAACAAAGTTCCCAAACGGCCAATCCAAGACGTGGAAACTAGGTAGAACTTCACACTTATTACATGTTAAAAAGAATGACCGAGTTAGAAGAGGCAATCCGTTCCACATTGGTATTAGTTAATACAGACTTAGACTTAGACCAAATCTAAATAATGAAGACTGGATTATTTGTTCTCAACTTTCCCAAAATTTTAAGGCCTTTTAAAGAAATAACAAGTACAATGAGTGGCCAAAAATACTTGAAGGGTAGTTCAGTGATTGTTATGGTACGCTGCCTGCAAGAATCGTGCAATACAATTTTAGCAAACGGTAACCTTACATCCATAGTATCCGACGTAGTACAATTACTAATATCGGGTTGTATTGTTTAGTTTATTTTTTAAGTTATAATAAATATATCCTTCATTAGTTTCTTTCACTTCGATAAATATTGTGTATAAACGATAATAGCCATTATCTTTGTTTATGTAGGTACTCTCTTACTTGAAACTACTGTTAAACAAGCATAGCAACTTGTTTACAAAAATCGGTTTACGATAAAAACTTTAACGACCCACCTCTACTCGTTACCTCTGTCCTTACTTTGATTCGGTGCTTTTGACGAATCGAGAGATCGGGAGACGAGACGTTGCCAAATAATTTTGTACGAAGAATTTTATATTGTGGCATCATATGCAGTTTATTATTTTTAATGGGAATAAGGCACAATGTGACTTTAAAAATAAGCTTATTTTGATGTTTTAGATTTTTAATTCGGAAATCGTACTTAAAAATACGAAACATTAATAAATTTTATTTATATAAAAACGATTTCCGAAGTGGAAATCAAAATGTTATATTACACTTATTGTAAAGTAAAATTGTGGCATATTCCCAATAAAAAAACAGTAAGCTGCCATTTAAAATCCATTTCGCACCAAATTTAATTATCTTAGAACATTGGTCATATGCTAAAAAGGCAACAGGTCAAATAAAACCAGTAAGTTTGGCGCAACGTTAAAATTTCCCCTTTTTTATTATTTCGACTCATTCATTTTCGGCTATATAAAGGGCTGACCCTCTTTTTAAACAGGTGTTTCTCACTCCATATCACGTAAGGTCCATACCGACCATAAAACTTTTACCTATACTGTATATATATATATCTATATATATATATAATAATATATATATATATATATATATATATATATATATATATAATATATATATATATATATATATATATATATATATATATCTAGTTTTTATAGTTTATGACGTAATGTAATTTAGTCTTTTTTTTCAGGTAAGTCTTATTACTTTATCACACAAAAAGTATTTGTACCATCATGAGGGTAAGTTCAAATGTATAATATTGTAAAAAGCTCAAACTAATTTAAACTATATAACACAACCTAAACTTGTACACACTATAACAATTTTAATATAAAAAAATCTTAATATAAATGTTTTCAATGCCAGAAAACTTTTTGAAACTGAATAAAATAAATGTTAATAATTAAATTTGGATATAACATACATTATCCTATGGATCTGGATATAAACATACAATAGCCTATGTAGACGATATTGCTGTCCTGCAAAGCGGTAAGTTTGGAAACACACTATGTGAGAGATCACAAGTTGCTCTCCTACTAATAGAAAACATGGTGCAAGGAACAGTCACTATCTATAAATCCTAAGAAAACAGAGATAGTCCTCTTTACCAGAAATAGAAGAATCACGGGCTTAATACCCCCAAGGATTCTAAACTACAGTCTTAATTTTTCTGACGAGGTGAAGTACCTTGGTATTACCCTTGACAGGAAGTTAACATAAAACTCACACTTAGAGGGTGGAGATAAAAGAGCATATATTGCCTATGAGCAGTGTCGACCATCAAATGAACTTTTCAGAGCAGCCGTCTCTCAAAAGTCCTAATAGCTATGATGATTGCCGACCTCCGCCGCGGAGATGGCACTTGAAGAAGAAGAAGTTGTTGACCAACGGTCGGACGCACCTGGAGCCTTACGCCCAGGGTGATCGCCTGGGTCTACACCGCTGTCATTAGGCCAATGCTAACTTACGGAGCTATTGCTAGGGTACCAAAAGTGCTACAGGCAACAGCGATTAACAAACTAAACCATATTCAAAGGATGGCTTGCATAAATACAACAGGTGCCATGAAAACACCAACTGCTGCAATGGAGTTGATCATTGGCATTACGCCTCTAGATATATATGTCAAAGAGGTGGCGCTAATGACAATGATGCGACTAGCGCTCAGTTGGTGCAAACCTTGATGTAGGAATGGGACAATTGAGAACTCTTTTCTGGAGGGGAGTGCTGAATGCGCTACCACTGCTACAGGCAGGCTGCGACTCAATTAAACCAAAGTTTGTCTTTAACAAACCCTACGAAATTGAAACAAGACAGTATATGGAGACAAACGTGGCAAATGTCTATTGCATGTACACCGATGGTTCCAAAATGAAAGGAGGCTCAGGATGCGGGATATACTCCAGATCACTGAACCTAAGAATAAAGTGGGCTATGGGCAAAAATGCCAGCGTAGTTCAGACAGAACTGACTGATATCTCCATAGCCGCAAAAGAGATACCCCAAAAAGGTATAGCAGAGAAAACTATAATGATCTGCACAGATAGCAGACAAGCGCTACTAACCTTGAATAGACCACGTGTTACATCAGGTTTAGAAATAGAGTGTCACGAGTCACTAACGCAAGCTTCGGATGGTAATACCATCATCCTGAGGTGGGTTACAGGACACAATAGGAATAAAGGCAACCGCATTACTGACCAATTATCTAGGAAGGCGGCAGGCCTAAGACTCTTAGGACCTGGGGATCTTTTTGGAAATTGTCAAATATCACTCCCATACGCAAACCATAAAAAGATGAGAAGAAGGGCAAGGATGTAAACTTGCCAGGGTAACACTAAGTAACCTTGAAGAGGCAACATCAAAGAAGTACTTGGGAATGACCAGGTTAGTTGGTTTTTTTAAATGGTTATTGTAACTAAGCAGACACCTCACTGGGGTCACACACTGGGGCTAGCAGACACACCTCTATGTAGGAAGTGTGAACGAGAAGACAAAACTGTAGAGCATGTCCTATGTGAATGCCCGGAGTTATCGTTAATACGAGAGTACGCCTTCGGCAAGTCGTGGTCCACACCTGCCCACATAAGAGAGATGTCTCCTGGTGACTTGTCCACCTTCGTAGAAATGGCAGCATGGACAATGAGCTAAGGGTGACAGCTCCCTGGGAGGATGCACAATGGGTCAATTGTGGTCTAAGTGCTGTGAAACTTACCTCGCCCTCCGTTCTCTACAGATACAGATACAGAACATACGTTATCAAAAATACCCATTTTAATATTTTTAACATATTATTGTTAAGACAGTCATTAAATACTTAATCCTTTTTTCCCCGTTTTGGAACCGGCTGCAACCAATATTTTGTTAGTTATTTTTTATGCAGTTTTTAATTTAAACCTACTTATAGTAAATATATAATGACTAGAAACGAATTGATCGAGAATAGTAAATCGATGTCAAGAACCGCTATTCTATGACGCTGCCCGTAACGACGCCAATTTAGGGCGCCAGTTCTGTGACGCTTGCCTCAGCATTTTACTGTAGAGAAAAAAATAATAATACAACGCCAGTATAAAAGCTTCGCTTTAAAATTGCAAAATTTAAAATAATTTAACACCCTTATAAACACACTGACTTTATTTGCGGCAAAATACAAAAATTTCATACGAAATGTGCACTCTTCACGTTTAAAACACTTCTGATTTTTGTCGATAGGACACTCTGATCAAAAGATATCGAAATTTTACCTATTAAACTTAAATTACCAACTATTAAATTAATAGTTGATACAAATTTTTTAAAAAATTTATATATAAAATAATAGATTAAAAAAATCGATTTTTTCCGTTTTCTCCCGTATGAGATGGCGTTTTAGAAACCGGTAGGTAAAAGTAGTAAACTTTTTTGAATCTTTTTTTTCGTCATAAAAAATTTTCTGCGAAAGTCGTGTTCGTATAATTTTTATAGATTCAGTGGTATTTTCGTCTCTGGCGATTGGAGTATATAATCAAAATTTTTTGTTAATGTAATGTGGCGCTTTTTTAATAATTAGATCCCTTAGTTCCCTTAGTTAAGTTGTCAAAATAGTAATTTTTTATGGTTAAGAAAATATATTTACAAGGGTGACTATAAACGGACACTCTATAGGAAAATATAAAAGATAAAGAAAAAGGGAACCTAAAAGTTTGTTTAAATTAGAAAAATAAAAAATATTATAAAAACATATTTAACAAAATACTTAAACATTTATTTTCAATGAGATCATTTAGTAAAATTAAATGATAAATTTCTTTATATATTAAAAGATGATAAGACAATATAATTAAAAAGTTCATAAAGTATTTCCTGTTAGACTATTACAGTGTATTTAGAAATATTAATGGGATAATTGTGAAATAGACTAGAATACAAACTTTCAAAATTTAGTATTCGCATATACAAAAGGACTAAAATTACATAAAACAAAACACCCCAATTAGCACACTAAAAGATTCAAAGAGAACTTCAAAGCCCAATGTCACCTTTCATCTATTCAAAGAAATGCTACAACGACAAAGGGAAGTATCTATTAAGTTAAACGTGTGAAAAAAAGTAAAAAGTTAAAAATTGTACTATTTTTTTCGAAAACATATATTTTTGTAATTGTTATTAACAGTGCTTAATACTAAAGTTTGTTTACAATTATTTAAATATGATTAGACGATAAACGGATGAATTTGAAATCCGGAAAGGTGTCCGCCAAGGCTGCATACTCTCTCCGATGCTTTTTAATTTGTATGTTGAAAATATATTTGCGGAAGCATTAGAAGACACGGAATTAGGCATTAAGGTGAGCGGCATACCAATTAGCAACCTACGCTATGCGGACGACACAGTGATTATAACTGATAAATTGGAAGATCAGCAGTTATTACTTGATAGGGTGAATAGCATAGGTAAAAAATATAGCCTCAAAATCAACATTTTGAAAACGAAATATATGGTCATTGGCAGAAACCCTCCAGAAAACCCGATAATATGCATAGTTGACGATCGCATAAAACGTGTGAAAACTTTTAAATACCTTGGCACCACAATCAATGACCAATCGGATCCACAACAAGAGATAAAAACCGGAATACAAATGGCAAGACAAGCTTTTGTGAAATTTAGACCGCTCCTATGTAATCAAAACCTAAATTTCGAAATACGCTACAGAATGGTCAAGTGCTACATATGGTCCATCTTGCTTTATGGCATGGAAACGTGGACTTTGAAAAAAGCATCTATCAACAAACTTGAAGCATTTGAAATGTGGTCATTAAGAAGAATGATGTGCATACCTTGGGTGGATAGAGTTCGAAACGATGACGTCCTTAAGAGAGCCGGCCTGGAAAGAGAACTCTTTAAATTAATTAAAAACGCAAGATTGGTTACCTTGGGCACATATTGCGAGGAGCAAAATATGAAATACCACAGTTAATCCTACAAGGGAAGATCGAAGGTAGGCGAGGAGCCGGCCGCAAACAATTATCTTGGTTAAGGAATATTAAAGAATGGACAGGAATACACAATACAGGCGAGCTGTGTCACGCCGCCAAGAACAGAATTCTAGTAATGAGATAGTCGCCTACGCACTTTGGTGTATGGCATGTTAAGAAGAAGAAGACGATAAACTCAAAACTCTGACATAATTAACGAAATTAAATAACGAATTAACGGCGGTTCACAAATCAACCGTCTTTTTGTCGTCCGTGGGCGTTAAAATTAATTTTGCGGACGTTAAAATAATTGGCTGCGATGCCGAGAGATAAAGAAAAATAATATTTATAGAATGGGTTGAGAAGTTTTTGAGAAAATTCTGCCCAGACAATATATATTCAAAAGTTAATGTAATCAAAAGAAAAAAACATTACAATCAGTGTTATTTAGTTTATACGAATCAGAAGATATTACAGATAGTTGAAGAGAGTACTGGGTGATCACTCAAAAAAAAAATCAAAAATCTGATTTTGCAGAATCTTATAGAAGTATTTCGTTAAGCTTCTGCATAACAAAAACACTGGAAAGCATGAAAAAACTTAAACTCTAAAGATTGTTAGGAAAAACAATAAAGTTTCAGCCAATCTTGCGGTATTATTCCCTTATCGTACACCGAGTTGAACAAATCTGTCAATACTTTCCAAGTTATCCTTTTCCACTAGTTTTAACAGCTGTATGAGGTGACACAAACAAAATAATTATTAACCCATTATTTTTGTACTTCTGGAGATATCGAATCAGATATATTTAAAGAACGTAAGAAAGAATGGAAAGAAAAGTATATTTATGAGAACATACATAAAGGGAATTCATTACAGAGCAAACACAAACTACATTACGGATAAACCGTTTTCTAAAACACAGTTGACAAATAATACGACAAAAAAATTTGCAGAATGAGATTTCACCACTGTCTTACACCACCATATATGTTTAAAATTAAGATAGCTGATAGTTTTTCTTCTTCTTTTTCTATTTTTTATGCAGATATGATTCTGTCTGTTTTTTTAATGTGCCTCCAGTAAGTTGTCGTTCTATCGGTTTCGCGGCCTTTCTACTGATCGTCTTCCTGTTGGGAAACCGCCTTTTGTCGTCTTTACTACTCTTTTCGTTGTCATTTGGCTTATATGATCATTCCATTCTACTCATCCATTTCTTACCCAGTCCTTGATGTTCTCCACTTTGCACCGTCATCGTATATCTGTACTTCTAGCTCTGTCCCATAATGTTTTACCATCAATTCTTCTAAGTGTTTTATCTCCTCTGTTTCTAACATTTTCTATTTGTCCTCTTTGTGTCAGGTCAACGGTATTAAAAGGATTGAGCTCCGATGGGACTCTTTCCGTGTTATCGAGCCCTAGGTGACTTGGTATGCTTTAGCATCTCCCAAAAATTTTTGTACACATCTGGACGTCGCGAGTAGTACAGCTTTCTGCATGGCCTTACAAAGATGTTCATTTACACCCAGCTGTTTCATGTTTCCTATAATGTTTTTGGGAATAACACCAGTAGTAGATAGAATAATAGGTACTGTCTAGGTACTTTCCATCCACCATTGTCTCCTGATTTGTATTTTTAGATCTCTGTAGGTACTTGGCGATCTTTTCGTTGTATTTAACACGTAAATTATTGGTGTTAAGTATCGCCACATCAATAAGTGTTGTTTACCTAGTAAGTTTATTCACTAGTATGCGATCCGGTCTAATATGTGCCACTAGTTGGTCTGTGAGCTCAGTGCGGTCCCAGTATAGCTTGTAGTTGTCATTTTCAAGCATTCTGTCGGGGACGTATTAATAATAAGAAAGATAGTCGGTTTGACTCTGAGATAGCGCGTGTTGTTCGTTGCAACCCATGGAGCCCTTTGCGCATCCTTTCTGTTAAGGCTCTATGATGTTGTGTAGAGCACAGTATTGGTGGATACGTCGGGCTACATAGGATGTGACCAATTTGTACAAAGTTGAAAGACATGTAATTGGGCGGTACTTGGCTGGATCTTGGGTATTATTTGATTCTTTGATATTAGATAAGTGGTTCGTTGTGTAAGAAATTATGGCATTGCCTGCAGATTAGAGATGACACGATTAATTAATACACTCATGAACACTTTTTAAACTTCTTTAACCAAAAGTTCTGAACTCTATGTGGTCCAGGAGATTTCCAGTTGTGAAGCTCTTTGATAGTATTTGAGACTTCTTCAGTGATGAAGACTTCGTAAGAAATATTATTGTAATGTTGACAGTTGTTCGTTGTGTCTTCAATCACTCCAGCATTGTTCTTATGAGAAGCTGGCTTCGAAAGTTGATTTCCCCGAACTCATGAGTTTCTTTTTGGCTTAGGTATGATTTATTTTCATTTTCTATAGTGGAATTAAGTTTTCCTATAAAACGCTTTCTGACGCCGAAGACATGTAGTTGGGCGGTACTTGTCTGGATCTTGGATATTATTTTGATTCTTTGATATTAGATAAGTGGTTACCTGTGTAAGAAATGATAGTATTTTCTGCTGATTAGAGATGACACGATTAATTAATACTCTCATGAACACTTTAAACTTCTTTAGCCAGAAGTTTTTGTACTCCTTTTGGTCCCGGAAATTTCCAGTTATGAAGCTCTTTGATAGTATTTGAGACTTCTTCAGTGATGAAGACTTCGTAAGAAATATTATTGTAATGTTGACAGTTGTTCGTTGTGTCATAAATCACTCCAGCATTGTTGTTATGAGAAGCTGGCGTCGAAAGTTGATTTCTCCCGAACTCATGAGTTTCTTCTTGGCTTAGGTATGATTTATTTTCATTTTCTTTGATATTAGATAATTGGTTACCTGTGTAAGAAATGATGTTATTTTCTGCGGATTAGAGATGACACGATTAATTAATACACTCATCAACACTTTTAAACTTCTTTAACCAAAAGTTCTGAACTCTATGTGGTCCAGGAGATTTCCAGTTATGAAGCTCTTTGATAGTATTTGAGACTTCTTTGGTGATAAAGAGTTCGTAAAAAATATTATTGTAATGTTGACAGTTGTTCGTTGTTTCTTCAATCACTCCAGCATTGTTGTTATGAGAAGCTGACGTCGAAAGTTGATTTCCCTCGAACTCATGAGTATCTTCTTGGCTTGTGTATGATTTATTTTTATTTTCTATAGTGGAATTGAGTTTCCTATAAAACGCCATCTCTGCATGCTCAAAAACTATATTATTGTATTTTCGGTTGTTGCTTACTTTGTATTTCCTTAGGCGGCCTGAATAAATGGAAAGTTTTTATTTTAATGTTTCCAGGCATTGTTGCAGTTTATTATTTTCTGGATCATGTTGTAAGTGTCTTGGATTGTTCAGAAACATCGCTTTAGCTCTCTTGATGATTTTTCTACTTCTTATTCCTCGTATGTATTTTGTTATTTGTCTAATATAGCTTACAATGATTCAATATTTCACTGGCAGCCGTTTTTCCAAGGTGCAGTGCTGCTATCATTCCTTTCGATATTAGTACCCGTCGTGTTCTGACCTTAATTCCCATAACATTCGCAATTGCTGTTGCTGCACAGTAAATCAGCATATGCAAATATTCTAATCTATGAGCTTCCACGATATAATTGGGTAGGATAACAGTACTCACAATGTGTAACAGCGGACCTAGTTTCTTACAAGAGTTTTTTTTTATTAGCGGTGGTCTGCTAAGTGGGTTTTTTCTATTAAAGTCTTGTACGGCACGTGCCATTTCACTTACCAGACTATCGTGCAACTCCTTATGGTCCTGCTGCGTATTAACAGAGGCTCAGGAGCAGAGGCTGCCTGTCAACTAGCTCTTGGTTATAAATCTCAGGTTCGACTTCGCTCTGTTGTTATCGTGTCTAGTTTCTGGGATCAAATTATTTCTTATAATTACCTGGTATTGATCTGCTATTACCTGTTCAGATTATTGAATCTCTGGGTACTCCCTGCAAAATTTGGTATACAATATTATTGTCATTATTATTAACAGTCTGATGACTGTTTTGTAAATTCTGTCTTTCATTTCTTTCCAGATATTCTTGTTTTTCCATATCATTTCAATCAGGTAACCTGCGGGTCTGTTTGCTTTATTTACTTGATCTTCCACTTCTGTTTCGGGCTTTTCGTAGCTAGATAATGTAATGCCTAGATATTTAAACTCCATTACTTGTTCAATTATCTGACCTTCTAGCTTTAAATTACAACTCTGAGATAGCGCGTTTGTAACCATGCATTTTGTCCTTTTTGGGGAAATTAACACGTTTAATTTTCTGGAGGTTATATTAAATTGGTGCAGCATACGTTGTAAATCATTGTCACTTTGAGAGAGTAGTACTTTGTTTATTATTTTAAATAGAGGACTCGGCGAATCTCCCTGCCGTATCACATTACCAGCTTTAGTAGGGTCAGTTAGTTCTTGTTCTCATTATTTGATTTTCTTGCATTCTTCTTAGTCTCTGATTATTCCTAAAGGTATCTCTATTGCGTAAACTACATGGACAATGTCGTATGATTTGTTAACACGTTAGCAGGTGGCGTTAGGAGCAATCATAATAACATAGTTATAGAAATATTTTAATATAAAATATGTTAATTTAAAATATAAATATTAAAATAAATAATAAGTTAACTTTACTTTAAGTTTACTTTTAAAGTAACTTTACTTAACTATAAGAATATCATTTAAATTTTAAAAATACAGAAAACATATCATAAAGCTTCGTGCTAGTTCATTCCGCCTACTGTATCATCTATTTCTTCTTTTTCGTTGCTCACTATATTTACCATGGATGTCATCAAACTAACGTTTCAACCGTTTATTTACATCTTTATTGTCAATTTATGCTGCAACTTACCAAATTAATTTTTAATTGTTGTCCAGGGTTGTTTAAAATCTCTCCCTTCTGTTGTATCATATAATATCTCCCTATTGAATATTTCTTCATTTTTTTCTCGTCGTCTGATGATAGTCTATCAGTTGATTAATTTCGATTCGTGTTTTCGTTTCGTCACGTTCTATTAGGAAGTGGCCTATTTGGTTTCTTGCACTACCATAGGAAGACTTTGTAACATTAAACTAACATTAAAATGTAATAAATATCTGACATGCACAAGAGATTGCCATTTGGTTTTGTTTCTTTCCTTTGTTACGGAATATTAAATTCTCAAAGAGTATTTGTTCCTGTAATATAGAAACAGATGTTACAAATCAGTGCATTACATCCACTAACCTATAAAATTTTGTGACATAGTTTCTATTTTTTATCGTCGCACAGCGTTCGTAACTTTATTATTCACAATATGCAAGCCGGAGTATCGCGAAAGCGGTAGAAAGAGGTGAGTTACTAATTAAGTCCCCGCGTCCGGGGGTGGAAATAAAGGTTTTATGACCTTTTTTGTAGCTTCATATTATGGAAATTTGTGGAAAACTCTCAAGCCAGCCGGCAGCTACCGCCGACGGGCCCGAAGAAAAATGTTCGGAGTTTTCTTATTTATGATTTTACGACTGGGTGTTGAGTTGCGAACGAAATAGAATTATGATAGATGAAGGGTCGCGCACAAGTAGACGTGGAAATTGAAAAACAATGGTAGGAGTTGCTTTTATTTGCATTCAACAGGAGCGAATAGTAATTTGAATAGATGTTTCCTAAACGAATTTATGAGCGTTGTTTCTATTGTGAAAACCACTGCTATTGAAGTAGAAAAGGACTTTAACTGCGAACAATGTTGAAGTGTTTAAAATTATCTTTTAAATCTAGTTACTGATTGATTTTACTTTTTATTTGATACTAAAAGGTACCAGAATAAAAATATTAGATACTTCTTTATATGTTCTTATATTTCATGTCTTTGTAGAGTACGTCGGTTTATTTTTATAAACTGCCCAGTAATTTTTAATGCAATAACTATGTAGCTACAGTTAGGACAATATTATCTCATTTTCAGAGCAAAGAGATCCAAACTAAACCAAACTAATCGTAAAAGTTTATTATAAATACATAGTAATTATTGAAAAGCCTTGCCATTGAAATAAAAAAAAAAGTGGAACAGTAGGCAGTACTGTAGGTTAGCGTAAAGTAGACTAGCGCCAAGCATTATACTACGTTTTCTGTATTTTAAAATTTTAATAATATATTTAAAATTTAAGTAAAACTGAATAAAGTAATTATATTATTTATTTATTTTTTAAATTTTAGGCAAATTCAATAAATTATAATGTTTGCTCCTAACGCCACCTGTTAACATAATAACAAAGCATACGTTGCTTACTTCTAATAATTCTGTCAAATTCAGATGAAATATTTAATTAATTAGGACCGGAAAACCAAATATCTCAGCTTAGTAAAAGATTCAGCAAATCCTGTACTACATGACAATAAGGAGATAGAGACTGTGAATGCAAATGTCTATATAGGAACCATATTCAGTCGAGAATTAACAGGTGACCAAGAAATTAACACCAGAATAATAATCATCGTCATCATGCAACCTCTTGTGACCACTGCTGGACATAGGTCTCTCTCATTTTTCGCCACTCTTGACGGTTCTTTGCGTCTTGTTGACATTTCTTAAATATTCGTTTAATGTCGTCTATCCAGCATGTTGGTGGTCGTCCTCTGCTGCATTTGTCTTTTCTTGGGCGCAAGTTTTCTGGTCCACTCTGAGATAGCGCGTTTAAAAAAATATAACAGAGAAAAGAAAATTTATTATTTGTGAGACTTTGATAAAAAGTATGCTGTGATACGGATGTAAAATGTGGCGATTAACAGGGGGACACCGTAGAAAGATAGAAACCACAGAAATGTATGTAATAAGACACACTCTAATTAAGTAATGGAGAATTTAGGGAACGCAGAAGAAAAGAAGGTACAAAAATGTCTCCAAAAAAAGTCTTCTTCTTAGCCTTCTATTGTTCATTTTTGGACATATGCCTCTCCCAACTCCTTCCATTGATATCTATCCTTAGCAATATACTTCAATTCTATATTCTATACTCAATACTAATCAATTAGTTCGGTTTTTTTGTAATGTCATCACTCATGTTATCAGGGCCTTCTCCTAAGTCATATATATTTGCAAGGTTTTCAATATTGTACTTTGTTGTTTTAACGTTGATCCTTTGTCTGCCATTGTGGCCTGCAAAGCTTCGTTTGAGTTTGGAAATTTTTGTTGTGATATCCTCGAATTTTGTTTATGATCTTACCCAGTCATTCTTTTTTCTATGTAACACTCGTATACCTAATATTGCCCTTTATATTGCTTTTTCTGTTGAAGCTAGTATATTTGCCTTAATTAGGGTCCAGTTTTAACATCATCCATACGTCTTAATAAAAAGAATGTACCGGTTAAACACTTTGCTCCTCAAGTAATATTTTGAGGTTCTTAAGTATCCAACTAAGTTATTCAAATGCTGCCCGTGCCAGTCTTCCTCTTCTAATGATTTCTGCACTTTGGTTGTGGTCAGCGAATCTAAGGTGGTTTAGTTTGTTGTTATTAAGGTTACTGACATCTTAAAGACGTCTTCTACGACGAGAATAAACTAAATGGGCGATATTACGTAGCCCTGTATAATTCTTCTCTTAATGGGGATAGCATATTTGCGTTTTCATATATGTTATGTATTAGTTGCCTATATTTTTGATTTATTCTACAATTAATAATAGCTTTTTCTGTGGCCTCATCTAGATACAGATAAATGCCTTTTCATAATTTACAAGGACAAGAAAAACGGGTAGTTGCCTTTAATAATCAATATTACCATTGTCAACAAATAATTTGATATATAATGTTCTTTAGCAGATGTCCTTTATGGAAGCCAGCCTGTTCTACCGGTTGGTTATTATCAATTTTAAAAGTCAACCAATTGTTAATAACTCTTATAAACAGTTTGTACATCTGACTGAGCAACGATATAGGTCTATAATTCTTTATGTTACATTTGTCTCCTTTTTTGTGTAAGATTATTATTAGACTCTTATCTCAGTCTTTAGGGATTTTGCTATTATAGAGAATCTAGAGAATCTTATTATAGAGAAATCTATTCCATATCTGTTATTATAGCAATCGTTACTGTCTTGCTTGCTTTCAAAAGCTCGGAAATTATACCGTCGTGTCCTAGAGCTTTATTCATTTAGCCACTTTAAGATTTTTTCTATGTAGAATCGCTTTACATTTAGTAGTACCTCTAATTCCATGTTTAATTCCAAATTATTAAAAAATACTGAACGCTAAGTTAGACTTCATTCAGCCTAAAAAACAAGCTATACTTAGATCGGGACACAATACTAACGACCACTTACTAGTGATAAAGAAACTGGTAGAGAAGTCTGCAGAATACAACAAACCATTGGCACTGATATTCGTGGACTACGAGAAAGTATTCGATACCATAAGCCTGCAAAAAATGTTGATAACATTGACAGAATGCCGAATAGACTATAGTACACTAAGGTAATCAAATATATCTACAAAATACTACAGCTAGCGTAAGACTGTCTGAACAAAAACCAAATACATTTTGTACAGATAACGACATTGTTTTGTTGACCATAGGAATTAAGATTTATGGCAATCCCATCTCTAGAGTATATTTATATAGTATATTTATATAGAGTATAATGCTCTAAAAATAATTTTTTGGTTATTTTTTGGCCTTAATTGTCGAACTGCCGGAATGATCTCATTCTGTAAAAGTTGTAAATATTTGGGCCCGTTCAGGTTTTCATTTCATTATTCGATAAAAAATGGACCGACAATATGGTCGCCTAACATCCCAATCCAAACATTTAACTTTTGCGGATGCTGCGTTCGCACTGCAACACTGAGGTGCTTATTTTTTCGAGAACAATACCTTGCAACGGTTGTATTGTGTTTTTTATGTAATGAAAATAAAGATTCGTTAGAAAATAAAATATTTTTTAAAAAGTGTACATTTTCATTCTGTTTATCTAACATAAATTCACAAAACTCCATCCGCCTAAAGTTATCTTCCGGAAACAGCTCTTGTGTTGGTTGTATCTTAAAACATTGATACCCATTCCTTTTGAGAACTCGCTGGACAGTTCGAGCATTCACGTTAACTTCCATAGCAATTTGTACACTATAGCAGGGTTTACTAGCTTCCACGAAAGCACAAATATCAATATCCCTGTTTTGACGCTCCTCATCGGCAGGTCTACCACGTGGTTCATTACCTTCATGACACTTTTAACAACTGTTTACACATCCCGACGTTTGAAAATGTTTAATGGTATTTTTAAGTATTGTAACATTTGGTGAGGGTCTATTTTCGAAGGCAGCAATAAATAAATCGATTACTTCGCGTATCGAGTGACATTGAAAGTACCATGTTAAAAGTTGCACTTTTTCTTGGTCGGCATACAACGTAATAGGCATTTTATTGATTATTGGTTTATTCTTTCAGAACTTCGTTTGAAATCTTTAATGTCAATGTGACAATTCGTACCTACTGTGAAATGAATATTATAGAGGTGGAAACGTGTAACATGTCACAGTGATTGCCATTGTGTTGTATGGTCAATAAAATAATGTCGTGATCTGTATACAACGAGGAGTACGGTAAGAAAACACTATTCAAAATGCTTTTATAACATACTGGTACAAAGACAGATCTGATTAAGCATGGTATCAACATAAACTAAGAGGAGCTCAGTCATTTGAGATACGCATATGACATCGTCCATAATGCAATAATAATTATGGAAAAAATATATCACGCTTCCTTGGAGGTCAGACTAAAGATTAATATAAACAAGGCGCAAATAATCACTAATCTGGTGCTAAATTTTACAAAAATATTGTTGTTGGTGGAAAGAATATTGTACAGACTGCATCATATAAGTACTTAGGACATAAAATTCAGTTGGTGTGAGATAATCAGACATGTAAGCTTCCACGTCGCGAGTCGCCCAGAATTAGCCTGGGCATTGTTTGGTAAATTAAACTATGCATTTAAATCGAATCTACTCATATACCTCAAAAGGAAAATCTTTGGCCAATGTGTGTAACCTGTACTCACTTATAGAGTGGAAACAATAACTCTGAGAGACCGAGTCTCAAACGAAGAAATACATAGAACGTCGTAGAATAGAAACAATAGAGGCCATCGATACAATCGAGTGGCTAAAATGGAATTGGGAAGGACAAAAAGCAATATTATCAGACAATTTATTAACACAACATATTGTCAAGTGAATACACTTAAAACGAAAAACCTATGACACTTGTATACTACCAGTTGCAAGTTATGGATTGGAAACTATAGCAATAACAAGAAAAATGGCAGAACAATTAAGAGTGACTTAACGGGCGATGAAGAGGGCCATGTTAAATATAAGCCTCAGAGACAAAATTCCTAATACCATAATACGTCGAAGAACTAAAGTAACCGACATCATGGAAAAAATAGCGACATTGAGATGGCAATGGGTCGCACATGTTGCAAGACAAGACACTAACAGATGGTTTTGTCATCGAATGCCATAGTCTGTGGACTAGTACGCATTTCGATGCGCATCGCCCCACCTCGAATTTTCCCATTGGCTCTTGACCTGGAAATCCCTATTTATCGCTCGAACAGCACATATAAATATTGGCGATTTTCAGGTCAGGCAGGTCAGTCCCTCACGGGCTCTCCGAGAGCTTAGTGCTCTCGAGGCTCTGCTCCTGTTCTATTTACCATACTCTGTGGCTGAGAGATATTTTCAACTTTAACTTGGTGTTTTTATTTCGACAATCATTTGTCATGTAAGAAAATATCTTGTCTTTCTCAAGACAAGCCATCGGAAGACCACAACCTAATGTACCATTTTCGACGAGGAATTTGTTGTGTAAGAAATATCTTGCCTTTTTCAAGGCAAGACACCGAAGATATAAATATTTACTAGTCCATACCCAGTAAATGGACTTAAGTAGAGGAGCTCTCGACGTTTACTCCGAAGCCCTCTACAGAGCACCCGGGGATATCAGAAGGTGTATAGACCCGTATCTGTTCCCCCGAGGTGACATGGCGCCCGACAACGTGGATTATTCCGAACCTGCGACCCAGCTCGTTTTACAGAACGCAACACACCATTGACTTCAACATGGATTGAAGTCAACAGAACAATGGGGAGAGCCACGGAGGTTAGAAAGTTATACTCTAACACTCCGCCGTCGAGCTCTGTATCAGTCCTGATGCCTCTCGTGTACCAGATGTCTCAACGAGTCAGCCTTCTTTGACGCTTGAAGCCTCGGAAGCTACGGAGATCCTGAAGTAGCCACAGTCCCTGCCTGCCCTCACCGAAATGTGGCGATACCACGGAGGCCCGGGCAAACTTGCCTACGAAACCCCAGGATAAAGTGGATGGGAACCTGATTGCAGAGAAGAAGGACGAACCGCTGAGGGAAATGGTACACCGACCGTGGATGGAGACTACCACAGAGGGAGATGCAGTAACATCCGGCCCCCAGGTTCCAGATAAGTGTTGTGTGAGTTTTATAGACAATTTCTTTAATTTACTTGTATTTTTTTATGCATCTATTTTCTTGTGTATTTTCACATGTATTTTTGTATTTTTATTCAATAAATATTTTCCCAGCCGCAGAGTCTTCAGAGGAGGGGGATGTCATCGAATGCCATAGTCTGTGGACTACTACGCATTTCGATGCGCATCGCCCCGCCTCGAATTTTCCCATTGGCTCTTGACCTGGAAATCCCTATTTATCGCTCGAACAGCACATATAAATATTGGCGATTTTCAGGTCAGGCAGGTCAGTCCCTCACGGGCTCTCCGAGAGCTTAGTGCTCTCGAGGCTCTGCTCCTGTTCTATTTACCATACTCTGTGGCTGAGAGATATTTTCAACTTTAACTTGGTGTTTTTATTTCGACAATCATTTGTCATGTAAGAAAATATCTTGTCTTTCTCAAGACAAGCCATCGGAAGACCACAATCTAATGTACCATTTTCGACGAGGAATTTGTTGTGTAAGAAATATCTTGCCTTTTTCAAGGCAAGACACCGAAGATATAAATATTTACAAGTCCATATCCAGTAAATGGACTTAAGAGTAGAGGAGCTCTCGACGTTTACTCCGAAGCCCTCTACAGAGCACCCGGGGATATCAGAAGGTGTATAGACCCGTATCTGTTCCCCCGAGGTGACAGTTTCATAAAGTGACATTCTATAGACCTCGAGAAACAAAAAGAAGCGTGAGAAGATCCAAAAGGAAATGGATAGACGATATAACAGCTGTAGCTGGAAAGCAGTGGATGAGAATTGCAAAAGATAGAAAAGCGTGGAAGCAATTGAAGGAGGCCTATGTCCAACAATGGATAAATAAAGGCTGAAGAAGAAGAAGAAGATTTTCAAGTGGAGACCAAGACAAGAAGCACTACGTAGCGGAGGACGCCCACAAACCAGATAGGCTGGCGACCTGAAGCATGTTACTAGTAAAAAGTAATGTTGTGTTATGAGTGATCAGAAAATAGACTTCCATTTAGAGTAAGTACTGATAGATTTCTATTTTTGTGGTAGAGGTCATTCTAGAAGCTAATAATACTAAACAAATGTTTGAACTTTATAACTGAATAGCAAACATGTAGTTAACTAGCACGGTTTTGTCGTTTTGTAGACGTTTTTTTTACCGTTACGTTATCGTAACGCTAGCCGATTGCGGGAGCAAAATAATAAGAATAATTATTTTTATTCTAGGCGCGGTTTCACTCTTGAAGAGGCACTAAATATGGCTTATGATGATGACATCGACGTTAGAGAGATTTTTATAGAACCTCCAGACTCAAATGTCCTCACGGATGAAGACTCTGGTGAAGAGTATGATGGCGGAATGATTGATAATCTCAACAGACAACAATTCTCTGCTCATGTTGAAGTTAGAATTCACAACGAAAAGGAGAATTATCAGGTCGAAGCTGTTGCTAGTAGTGTAACACAAAAGTTATTAGAGCGACCAGGAAAAACTCAAATAAGTTTAATTGACGGAGACCTTATTCCATCTCCAAGAAAATTTCCTAAACTATCAAATCGATTCTCAAATGTGTACTTGTCTCCTGCTGAAATGTTTGAAAAATTTATAGATAACCAAATTGTACAGTGTCTTGTTGACCAATCTAATAGATATGCATTATTTTTAAATGAAACAAATCCAAACATAACATGCGATGAAATGAAATGTTGCCTAGCTATTCTCATTTTATCCGGCTATGCTGAATTACCCGGTAGAGATTTTTATTGGGATTCCAACGATGATATGAGAAATCAAATGGTATGTCACGCTATGCGAAGGGATAGATTTCGACAAATAATAAAATATTTACATTGTGCAGATAATACAAAACCTGACCAATCAGACAAGCTACGGAAACTTATGGATCTTATAAAACAAAAATTTATGGAAAACTGGATCCCTGAAGAACATTTAGACTTTGATGAATCAATGATAAAGTATTTTGGACGCCACTCCTGTAAGCAGTTCATTCGTGGAAAACCCATTAGATTCTAATACAAGATGTGGTGTCTGAATACACCACCACGGTATTTAGTCAGTTTTCATTTATACCAAGGTAAAAATCCAAAAGTACAAAGCAACTTCGAAAAAGAATTCGGAACAACCATAGCGCCAATGATAGGCATGATTAAAGAGTTTCCTGAAGCTGTAAGAAAATTGCCATTTAAATTTTATTTCGACAATTTGTTCACGGGTTTTAATGTTTTATATTACTTGAAGCAGAATGGTTATGATGGTACGGGAACAATTCGAGAAAACCGCATACCCAAGTCGTGTCCACTTATGAAAAATAAAGATTTTCAGAAGCAAAACAAAAGAGGCGAATACCGTTCCATAATTGATAAAGACGATGGAGTTATTGTTCTAAAATGGTTGGACAATAATGTCGTCGCTGCGGCTTCCACCTGTCATGGTACAAATCCAACTACCAGTGTGAAACGATTTTCTCGAATGGAAAAAAAGAACATTTCTATCAGCCGTCCATCACTTATAACGGAATACAATCGTTTTATGGGCGGCACTGATTTATTGGATGAGAATACTGCCATATACAGAATAAGTATTAGACGCAAAAAGTGGTGGTGGGCAATTTTTACCTGGTTATTGGACGTTTCAGTAGTGAATGCGTGGAACGTTTACAGACAGCACGAAAATATTTCACAGCTACTATTTAGAAGACAAATAGTGCAAACATATCTTACGAAATATGGAGTTTTGCCTAAGGGAGCAGGAAAGCCGGCAGTATCACGGTCCAGTGTAAGTCTGAACAGGGTATCAGATAATTTGAGGTACGATGGTCGCAACCACTTGCTTGTGCCAAATGAAGGAAGGAAAAGAAGAAGATGTGCCGGTGAAGGGTATTCGTCCAGTGTAATAACAAAATGCCGAAAGTGTAATGTAGGCTTATGTATCGAATGTAATGAAATTTTCCACACTAAATAATTTTGTATGTCACATTACGCTAGCGTTACGTTAAGGTAACGGTCGTTTTTTAAAATATAAAACTTTTTTTAAAATTATCTTTTTATTTCTGTTAAAGACCTACTTATAGTCGTCTAATAAATACTTTTTTATGGTAAAGTTCAAGAAAGCAAATTTCTCCGTTAAAGGGTTAATGCTTTTACCAGAGATATTTACATAACCTTCAAACAATTATTATTTTTTCCTTTGATTACTCTGAGATAGCGCG